>NC_084740.1:47460034-47547534 GCF_033978785.1 Entelurus aequoreus
TGTTGTTTAAATGTGCTATATAAATAAAGTGGATTGGATTGTCACACCTGCCAGCTTGTCCCAACACGCATTTACTTCTGTGAACAAGTCATTACCTGTGGTTGTCTCTTTAATTGACTGCATCAGAGCTCTCATCCAAAGTTAGCAAAAAACAGTCCATGTCTCCGGGCATTATCAGCGCAACAAAGTCCAATAAGCACTCCTTAATAAACTCTCCGTCAGAAAACGCCTTACTTTTCTGGCGCTTTTGTGAGAAATGACGAAACTTGTCCTGACGGCTGCATCTCTGGGGGTGTGAAATATGGCACAAAGTCCTTGTTGGGTTTGCAGTTTTACCATCAACGCATCAGCCTCCCTTGCGCGCGCTTAATCAGACACATTCCGGTATTTTCCCTCGTGTTTCTTCGTGTAGTGGCGATTAAAATGATATTTAAACACAGCAACCTGTGTACCACACATTAAGCACACGGCTTTACCATTAATTTATGTAAAGAAATACTTGGCAGTCCATGTCTTGTTGGAAACACGCCATTCCTCATCAACTTTTCTTTTTTTAGCGTCTCATCACTTGTCTCTATGCACCTTCACTCAAAGGTTCCCCCCGGACATACGGCATAAATAACACATTTCAAAATAAAAGCAGCACAGTTGTATTGCGCGCACGACATAGATGTTTTTTAAACTTTATTTTGTAATTTGTAATTGCGCCGTTCAATTCACTCACAATCGCACACGCGCATACGTCCACACGGAAGTAATACAAATAACGCTTTTCAAAACAAAAGCAGCACCGTTGTACTGCACACTCGACATAGATACTTTTTAAAATGTATTTTGTAATTTATGATTGGCCTCACGCGAACCGGACAGGGATGCGCAAAGGGCCGGATGCGGCCCGCGGGCCGTACAATGCCCAGGTCTGATCTACATCTACTATATGAACATCTACATCTACTATATGATCATCTACATCAACTATATGATCATCTACATCTACTATATGATCATCTACATCTACTATATGATCATCTACATCTACTATATGATCATCTACATCTACTATATGATCCTCTACATCAACTATAAGATCATCTACATCTACTATATGATCATCTACATCTACTATATGAACATCTACTATATGATCATCTACATCTACTATATGATCATCTACATCTACTATATGATCATCTACATCTACTATATGATCATCTACATCTACTATGTGATCATCTACATCTACTATATGATCATCTACATCTACTATATGAACATCTACTATATGATCATCTACATCTACTATATGATCATCTACATCAACTATATGATCATCTACATCTACTATATGATCATCTACATCTACTATATGATCATCTACATCTACTATATGATCATCTACATCTACTATATGAACATCTACTATATGATCATCTACATCTACTATATGATCATCTACATCAACTATATGATCATCTACATCTACTATATGATCATCTACATCTGCTATATGATCATCTACATCTACTATATGAACATCTAATATATGATCATCTACATCTACTATATGAACATCTACTATATGATCATCTACATCTACTATATGATCATCTACATCAACTATATGATCATCTACATCTACTATATGATCATCTACATCTACTATATGATCATCTACATCTACTATATGATCATCTACATCAACTATATGATCATCTACATCTACTATATGATCATTTACATCTACTATATGACCATCTACATCTACTATATGATTATGTACATCTACTATATGATCATCTACATCTACTATATGAACATCTACTATATGATAATCTACATCTGCTATATGATCATCTACATCTACTATATGATCATCTACATCTACTATACGATCATCTACATCTACTGATCATCTACATCTACTATATGATCATCTACATCTACTATATGATCATCTACATCTACTATATGACCATCTACATCTACTATATGATCATCTACATCTACTATATGATCATCTACATCTACTATATGATCTACATCAACTATATGATCATCTACATCTGCTATATGATCATCTACATCTACTATATGATCATCTACATCAACTATATGATCATCTACATCTACTATATGATCATCTACATCTACTATATGATCATCTACATCTACTATATGATCATCTACATCAACTATATGATCATCTACATCTACTATATGATCATCTACATCTACTATGTGATCTACATCTACTATATGATCATCTACATCTACTATATGATCATCTACATCTACTATATGATCATCTACATCTACTATATGAACATCTACTATATGATCATCTACATCTACTATATGATCATCTACATCTACTATATGATCATCTACATCAACTATATGATCATCTACATCTACTATATGATCATTTACATCTACTATATGACCATCTACATCTACTATATGATTATGTACATCTACTATATGATCATCTACATCTACTATATGAACATCTACTATATGATAATCTACATCTGCTATATGATCATCTACATCTACTATATGATCATCTACATCTACTATACGATCATCTACATCTACTGATCATCTACATCTACTATATGATCATCTACATCTACTATATGATCATCTACATCTACTATATGACCATCTACATCTACTATATGATCATCTACATCTACTATATGATCATCTACATCTACTATATGATCTACATCAACTATATGATCATCTACATCTGCTATATGATCATCTACATCTACTATATGATCATCTACATCAACTATATGATCATCTACATCTACTATATGATCATCTACATCTACTATATGATCATCTACATCTACTATATGATCATCTACATCTACTATGTGATCTACATCTACTATATGATCATCTAAATCTACTATATGATCATCTACATCTACTATATGAACATCTACATCTACTATATGATCATCTACATCTACTATATGATCATCTAAATCTACTATATGATCATCTACATCTACTATATGAACATCTACTATATGATCATCTACATCAACTATATGATCATCTACATCTACTATATGATCATCTACATCTACTATATGAACATCTACTATATGATCATCTACATCTACTATATGAACATCTACTATATGATCATCTACATCAACTATATGATCATCTACATCAACTATATGATCATCTACATCAACTATATGATCATCTACATCTACTATATGATCATCTACATCTACTATATGATCATCTACATCTACTATATGATCATCTACATCTACTTTATGATCATCTACATCTACTATATGATCATCTACATCTACTATACGATCATCTACATCTGCTGATCATCTACATCTACTATATGATCATCTACATCTACTATATGATCATCTACATCTACTATATGATCATTTACATCTACTATATGATCATCTACATCAACTATATGATCATCTACATCTGCTATATGATCATCTACATCTACTATATGATCATCAACATCTACTATATGATCATCTACATCTACTATATGATCATCTACATCTACTATATGATCATCTACATCAACTATATGATCATCTACATCTACTATATGATCATCTACATCTACTATATGATCATCTACATCAACTATATGAGCATCTACATCTACTATATGATCATCTACATCTACTATGTGATCATCTACATCTACTATATGATCATCTACATCTGCTATATGATCATCTACATCTACTATATGATCATCTACATCAACTTTATGATCATCTACATCTACTATATGATCATCTACATCTACTATATGATCATCTACATCTACTACATGATCATCTACATCAACTATATGATCATCTACATCTACTATATGATCATCTACATCTACTATATGATCATCTACATCAACTATATGATCATTTACATCTACTATATGATCATCTACATCTACTATATGATCATCTACATCAACTATATGATCATCTACATCTACTATATGATCATCTACATCAACTATATGATCATCTACATCTACTATATGATCATCTACATCTACTATATGATCATCTACATCTACTATATTACCATCTACATCTACATCAACTATATGATCATCTACATCTACTATATGACCATCTACATCTACTATATGATCATCTACATCTACATCAACTATATGATCATCTACATCAACTATATGATCATCTACATCTACTATATGATCATCTACATCTACTATACGATCATCTACATCTACTATATGATCATCTACATCAACTATATGATCATCTACATCTACTATATGATCATCTACATCTACTATATGATCATCTACATCAACTATACGATCATCTACATCTACTGATCATCTACATCTACTATATGATCATCTACATTTACTTTATGATCATCTACATCTACTATATGAACATCTACTATATGATCATCTACATCTACTATATGATCATCTACATCTACTATATGATCATCTACATCTACTATACGATCATCTACATCTACTGATCATCTACATCTACTATATGATCATCTACATCTACTATATGATCATCTACATCTACTATATGATCATCTACATCTACTATATGATCATCTAAATCTACTATATGATCATCAACATCTACTATATGATCATCTACATCTACCATATGATCATCTACATCTACTATATGATCATCTACATCTACTATATGATCATCTACATCTACTATATGATCATCTACATCTACTATATGAACATCTACTATATGATCATCTACATCTACTATATGATCATCTACATCTACTATATGATCATTTACATCTACTCTATGATCATCTACATCTACTATACGATCATCTACATCTACTGATCATCTACATCTACTATATGATCATCTACATCTACTATATGATCATCTACATCTACTATATGATCATCTACATCTACTATATGATCATCTACATATGCTATATGATCATCTACATCTACTATATGATCATCTACATCTACTATATGATCATCTACATCTACTATACGATCATCTACATCTACTGATCATCTACATCTACTATATGATCATCTACATCTACTATATGATCATCTACATCAACTATATGATCATCTACATCTACTATATGAACATCTACTATATGATCATCTACATCTACTATATGATCTACATCTACTATATGATCATTTACATCTACTATATGAACATCTACTATATGATCATCTACATCTACTATATGATCATCTACATCTACTATATGATCATCTACATCTACTATACGATCATCTACATCTACTGATCATTTACATCTACTATATGATCATCTACATCTACTATATGATCATCTACATCTACTATATGATCATCTACATCTACTATACGATCATCTACATCTACTGATAATCTACATCTACTATATGATCATCTACATCTACTATATGATCATCTACATCTACTATATGATCATCTACATCTACTATATGAGCATCTACATCAACTATATGATCATCTACATCTGCTATATGATCATCTACATCTACTATATGATCATCAACATCTTCTATATGATCATCTACATCTACTATATGATCATCTACATCTACTATATGATCATCTACATCAACTATATGATCATCTACATCTACTATATGATCATCTACATCTACTATATGATCATCTACATCAACTATATGAGCATCTACATCTACTATATGATCATCTACATCTACTATGTGATCATCTACATCTACTATATGATCATCTACATCTACTATATGATCATCTACATCTACTATATGATCATCTACATCTACTATATGATCATCTACATCAACTATATGATCATTTACATCTACTATATGATCATCTACATCTACTATATGATCATCTACATCTGCTATATGATCATCTACATCTACTATATGATCATCTACATCAACTATATGATCATCTACATCTACTATATGATCATCTACATCTACTATATGATCATCTACATCAACTATATGATCATCTACATCTGCTATATGATCATCTACATCTACTATATGATCATCAACATCTACTATATGATCATCTACATCTACTATATGATCATCTACATCTACTATATGATCATCTACATCAACTATATGAGCATCTACATCTACTATATGATCATCTACATCTACTATGTGATCATCTACATCTACTATATGATCATCTACATCTACTATATGATCATCTACATCAACTATATGATCATTTACATCTACTATATGATCATCTACATCTACTATATGATCATCTACATCTACTATATGATCATCTACATCTACTATATGAACATCTACTATATGATCATCTACATCAACTATATGATCATCTACATCAGACCTGGGCATTGTATGGCCCGCGGGCCGCATCCGGCCCTTTGCGCATCCCTGTCCGGCCCGCGTGAGGCCAATCATAAATTACAAAATAAATTTCAAAAAGTATCTATGTCGAGTGTGCAATACAACGGTGCTGCTTTTGTTTTGAAAAGCGTTATTTGTGTGGACGTATGCGCGTGTGCGATTGTGAGTGAATTGAACGGCGCAATTACAAATTACAAAATAAAGTTTAAAAAACATCTATGTCGTGCGCGCAATACAACTGTGCTGCTTTTATTTTGAAATGTGTTATTTATGCCGTATGTCCGAAAGGGAACCTGTGAGTGAAGGTGCATAGAGACAAGTGATGAGACGCTAAAAAAAGAAAAGTTGATGAGGAATGGCGTGTTTCCAACAAGACATGGACTGCCAAGTATTTCTTTACATAAATTAATGGTAAAGCCGTGTGCTTAATGTGTGGTACACAGGTTGCTGTGTTTAAATATCATTTTAATCGCCACTACACGAAGAAACACGAGGGAAAATACCGGAATGTGTCTGATTAAGCGCGCGCAAGGGAGGCTGATGCGTTGATGGTAAAACTGCAAACCCAACAAGGACTTTGTGCCATATTTCACACCCCCAGAGATGCAGCCGTCAGGACAAGTTTCGTCATTTCTCACAAAAGCGCCAGAAAAAGTAAGACGTTTTCTGACGGAGAGTTTATTAAGGAGTGCTTATTGGACTTTGTTGCGCTGATAATGCCCGGAGACATGGACTGTTTTTTGCTAACTTTGGATGAGAGCTCTGATGCAGTCAATTAAAGAGACAACCACAGGTAATGACTTGTTCACAGAGGTAAATGCGTGTTGGGACAAGCTGGCAGGTGTGACAATCCAATCCACTTTATTTATATAGCACATTTAAACAACAACATGTTTCCAAAGTGCTGCACAACAATATTACAAACAATATTAAAATATTATCCTTAGCTCCACCAATGACTGAATAAAAAGAAAAAACAATTACATATAAAACCAATATAAAAAACAATATAGAATAAATATGATTAAAAACTATTTTTAACAACAGATGGTTGTCCAAATCTGATGGGGAAAAATGTTGGATAATGCAGGATAAAGTGATCTTAAAAAGCAATCTGCTTTTGTATAAAGTTAAGTTAGGTTAAATGAAATTATTATTATTATTATTATTAATTATTATCATCATTATTATTTATCTTATGGTATATCAAAAATAATATTGAGCAAAATTTAATTGAAATATTGTCGTGTGGCCCTCCAGCAGTGCTCGGGTTGCTTATGCGGCCCCCGGTGAAAATTAATTGCCCACCCCTGATCTACATCTACTATATGATCATCTACATCTACTATATGATCATCTACATCTACTATATGAACATCTACTATATGATCATCTACATCTACTATATGATCATCTACATCTACTATATGATCAAGCTGAAGAAAGAGTCCTATCAGGTTCTTTTGGCTCATAGGACTCCGGAGGCAGTGGACAGGTACCGACAGGCCAAGCGGTGTGCGGCTTCAGCGGTCGCAGAGGCAAAAACTCGGACATGGGAGGAGTTTGGAGGAGCGACTTCTAAACGGCTTCGAAGCGATTCTGGAACACCATCCGCCGTCTCAGGAAGGGGAAGCAGTGCACTGTCAACACCGTGTATGGTGAGGATGGTTTTCTGCTGACCTCGACTGCGGATGTTGTGGATCGGTGGAGGGAATACTTTGAAGACCTCCTCAATCCCACCAAAACGTCTTCCTATGAGGAAGCAGTGCCTGGGAAATCTGTGGTGGGCTCTCCTATTTCTGGGGCTGAGGTTGCTGAGGTAGTTAAAAAGCTCCTCGGTGGCAAGGCCCCGGGGGTGGATGAGAGCCGCCCGGAGTTTCGTAAGGCTCTGGATGCTGTGGGGCTGTCCTGGTTGACAAGACTCTGCAGCATCGCTTGGACATCGGGGGCGGTACCTCTGGATTGGCAGACCGGGGTGGTGGTTCCTCTCTTTAAGAAGGGGAACCGGAGGGTGTGTTCCAACTATCGTGGGATCACACTCCTCAGCCTTCCCGTGAAGGTTTATTCAGGTGTGCTGGAGAGGAGGCTACGCCGGATAGTCGAACCTCGGATTCAGGAGGAACAGTGTGGTTTTCGTCCTGTTCGTGGAACTGTGGACCAGCTCTATACTCTCGGCAGGGTCCTTGAGGGTGCATGGAAGTTTGCCCAACCAGTCTACATGTGCTTTGTGGACTTGGAGAAGGCATTCGACCGTGTCCCTCGGGAAGTCCTGTGGGGAGTGCTCAGAGAGTATGGGGTATCGGACTATCTGATTGTTGCGGTCTGCTCCCTGTACGATCAGTGTCAGAGCTTGGTCTGCATTGCCGGCAGTAAGTCGGACCCGTTTCCAGTGAGGGTTGGACTCCACCAAGGTTGCCCTTTGTCACCAATTCTGTTCATAACTTTTATGGACATAATTTCTAGGCGCAGTCAAGGCGTTGAGGGGATCCGGTTTGGTGGCTGCAGGATTAGGTCTCTGCTTTTTGCAGATGATGTGGTCCTGATGGCTTCATCTGGCCAGGATCTTCAGCTCTCACTGGATCGGTTCGCAGCAGAGTGTGAAGCGACTGGGATGGGAATCAGCACCTCCAAGTCCGAGTCCATGGTTCTTGCCCGGAAAAGGGTGGAGTGCCATCTCCGGGTTGGGGAGAAGACCCTGCCCCAAGTGGAGGAGTTCAAGTACCTGGGAGTCTTGTTCACAAATGAAGGAAGAGTGGATCGTGAGATCAACAGGCGGATCGGTGCGGCGTCTTCAGTAATGCGACGGTGTATCGATCCGTTGTGGTGAAGAAGGAGCTGAGCCGGAAGGCAAAGCTCTCAATTCACCGGTTGATCCATGTTCCCATCCTCACCTATGGTCATGAGCTTTGGGTTATGACCGAAAGGACAAGATCACGGGTACAAGCGGCCGGAATGAGCTTCCTCCGCCGGGTGGCAGGGCTCTCCCTTAGAGATAAGGTGAGAAGCTCTGTTATCCGGGAGGAGCTCAAAGTAAAGCCGCTGCTCCTGTACATTGAGAGGAGCCAGATGAGGTGGTTCGGGCATCTGGTCAGAATGCCACCCGAACGCCTCCCTATGGAGGTGTTCCGGGCACGTTTGACCGGTAGGAGGCCACGGGGAAGACCCAGGACACGTTGGGAAGATTATCTCTCCCGGCTGGGCTGGGAACGCCTCGGGATCACCCGGGAGGAGCTGGACGAAATGGCTGGGGAGATGGAATTCTGGGCTTCCCTGCTTAGGCTGCTGCCCCAGCGACCTGACCTCGGATAAGCGGAAGAAGATGGATGGATGGATGGATGGAAGTGGAATATGATTTCAGATTCAACAGACCTTATACAAGCATGAAACAGTTCTTTCAATATTTTCTGAATTATAGGCTTTTGTAAACAGTTCAATTAAACATATGCTTGTCTTTGTTACATGTTTCACCTTCATATTAACAAAATGCTGCAACTGCAAATATTGCTAGAAGTCTTGGTGTCCTTTTAATACTTAAAAAACTGAGCATTTTTAAAAAATATTTCATTACACTACATAAAGCTGTTATACCAGGGGTGGGCAATTCATTTTTGCTGGAGGGCCACACCGACAATATTTCAATTAAATTTTCCTCAAATTATTTTTGATATACCGTCAGATAAATAATAATATTAATAATAATTGAATCGAACCTAACTTAACTTTATACAAAAGCAGATTGCTTTTGATGGTTTTATTTTTAACACTGTCTTACACAACACTTCCTGATGTATAATACAATGCAAAAATTTCAATTTCTGTCACTTTATCCTGCATCCTCTTTAAAAGTCCAACATTTTTCCCCGTCAGATTTGGACAACCATCTGTTGTCACACCTGCTAGCTTGTCCCATTTCAGTCCTAACATGTCCAAACACGCATTTACCTATGTGAACAAGTCATTACCTGTGGTTGTCTCTTTAATAGACCGAATGGCTGCCAGCTCTATGTGAACAAGTCATTACCTGTGGTTGTCTCTTTAATAGACTGCATGGCTGCCAGCTCCTCCGTGATTTGAAAGTCTGCAGTTATCCCACGTAAGAAGATGAGCAGCTGGGCGGTGTCACGTACATCGCAGCTCTCGTCCAAAGCCAGCGAAAAACAGTCAAAGTCGGCCGTTGTGTTCCTCGGCTGAAGCTCCAAGTTTCCAGGGATGGTCTCAACCCACCTCGTTACAGTGCGTCGGGAGATTGACACGTTTTCAAATGCACCCCTCTTCTCCGGGAATATCAGCGCAACAGAGTCCAATAAGCACTCCTTAAGAAACTCTCCGTCAGAAAACGTCTTACTTTTTCTGGCGATTTTGTGAGGAATGATGGAGCTTGTCCTGACGGCTGCATCTCTGGGGGTGTGAAATTTGGCAAAAAGTCCTTGTTGGGTTTGCAGTTTTACCATCAACGCATCAGCCTCTCTTGCGCGCTCTTCATCAGACAGATTCCGGTATTTTTGCTCCTGCTTCGTCGTGTAGTGGCGATTTAAATTATATTCTTTAAACACAGCAACCTGTCTACCACAAATTAAGCACACGGCTTTACCTTTAATTTCTGTAAAGAAATACTTGGCAGTCCATGTCTTGTTGGAAACACGCCATTCCTCATGAACTTTTCTCTTTTTAGCGTCTCTGGGGATAACCGTGCATCACTTGTGGCTGTGCACCTTCACTCACAGGTTACACACAGACATACGCCCATAAATAACACTTTTCAAAATAAAAGCAGCACAGTTGTATTGCACGCACGACATAGATGTTTTTTAAAATGTATTTTGTAATTTGTGATTGCCGCTGTTCACATTCACTTACAATCATGCACGTGCATACGTCCACACGGAAGTAATACAAATAACGCTTTTCAAAACAAAAGCAGCACGGTTGTATTGCACACTCGACATAGATACTTTGTTAAATGTATTTTGTAATTTATGATTGGCCTCACGCGGGCCGGACAGGGACGCACAAAGGTCCGGATGTGGCCCGCGGGCCGTAGAATGCCCAGGTCTGGTGTATGATGTCCTCCCCATGGTTCTGCTCCCTGGATCCAGAGCCATCTCGAGGCTTTCTGAGCTGCTTCTGTGATGTTCTCGAAGGCTCTGCTCCTTATTGTTCCTTCAATGCCCGACCGAGACCCTTAGGGCTTTGTGGCGTGAGTGCCACACAAATCCTCTGCTGCCAACCTCTATGGCAGGGGTCACCAACCTTTTTGAAACCAAGAGCTACTTCTTAGGTACTGATTAATGCGAAGGGCTACCAGTTTGATACACACTTAAATAAATTGCCAGAAATAGCCAATTTGCTCAATTTACCTTTAACTCTGTTATTATTAATAATTAATGATATTTATCTTTGTGGAAACACTGATCATCTCAATGATTTCTCACAATAAATATATATAGAAACAGATAAATATCAATATGCAACACTTTATATTTATATTATCTCTAAGTGCACATTTTTCCAATTGAACATTTTCAAATGATCACTTCTAAGACAGTCTTGTGAAATCACAATATCCCATTTTAACTAGCTAGTAAAATACAAAAGTCAACTCTCACATTTTTAAATAAATCATGTCACACTTTGAACTGGACACCAAATCTGTTATCTGTTTCTTTGTCAGTTAGTGGGAAGCCTGGCATTGTATGTTGTTGTGTTGTACTCTGGTGTGTAACTTGACACTGCAACTCTGAGTAGTCTTGCAGATGTGCATCAGTGAGGCGTGTTCTGTGTTTGTTCTTGATGAAGTTCATGTCAGAAAAGGCTGATTCACAAAGATAAGATGTTTCCTCATTGTTTGCGGAACCTTCTTAATCTTTTGGACATATTTTCACAGCAATCTGGCCTCAAAGGCCTACTGAAATGATTTTTTTTAATTTAAACGGGAATAGCAGATCCATTCTATGTGTCATACTTGATCATTTCGCGATATTGCCACGTTGAACGTTACAGTGAAGGACTTGAGAGGCAGTGATGGACGTATCTTTTTTCGCTCTGACCGTAACTTAGGTACAAGCTGGCTCATTGGATTCCACACTCTCCTTTTTCTATTGTGAATCACGGATTTGTATTTTAAACCACCTCGGATACTATATCCTCTTGAAAATGAGAGTCGAGCACACGAAATGGACATTTAAAGTGACTTTTATCTCCAAGACAATACATCGGTGACACACTTAGCTACTGAGCTAACGTATCGTTCTCAAATGAAGATAGAAACAAAATAAATAAACCCCTGACTGGAAGGATAGACAGAAGAGCAAAAATACTTGTTAAACCATGTACATGTAACTACACGGTTAAAAATTCTCAGCCTGGTAAGGCTTAACAATGCTGTTGCTAACGACGCTAAGGCTAATTTAGCAACTTAGCAACCGGAACTCACAGAACTATGATAAAACATTAGCGCTCCACCTACGCCAGCCAGCCCTCATCTTCCCATCAACAGCCGTGCTCACCTGCGTTCCAGCGATCAACGGCGCGACGAAGGACTTCATCCGTGGGTTTGGCGGCAAGCATCAGCTAGGCGTCTTCTATCAGGGTAAGTAGTCCTTGTTGTGTTGCTGTAAGTATTGTACTTAGCCGCTAAGACACCGATCGATCCCACCTACAACGTTCTTCTTTGCAGCCTCCATTGTTCATTAAACAAATTGCAAAAGATTCACCAACACAGATGTCCAGAATACTGTGGAATTTTGTCGAAGAAAACAGAGCTTTGTGTATTGTGTCCAATAGGGCCCAAACACTTCCGTGCATTTTATGACGTCACGCGCATAAATCATATCCAAAGGAGTTTTTCAACCGGAAGTGTGGCGGGAATTTTAAAATTGCACTTTATAAGTTAACCCGGCCGTATTGGCATGTGTTTCAATGTTAAGATTTCATCATTGATATATAAACTATCAGACTGCGTGGTCGGTAGTAGTGGCTTTCAGTAGGCCTTTAAGCTTAACTATGATAAATGTAAAATGTTAAGGATAAGAAATCTAAAGGGAACGTCCTTTCGAATGGAATGCAAAGTGCCTGTTTTGTGGACAGATGGACCAGTTAACATACTTGGTGTTGTTGTCCCAACATGATGATAATCGACTAAGAAAGCTGGATAAAATTATGCAATTATGAAAAGGGAAATCTTTAACCTTGTATGGTAAAATATCTATTGTCAACACTTTAATTATTCCTCAATTTATTTATTTGTTTTTGTCATTACCAGCTCCATCACAAAACTGTTTTAATGTTTATGAGCGGAGGGTCTTCGATTTTGTCTGGGACGGCAAACCAGAAAAGATTAAATGAAAGGTTTTGTACAATGAATATGAATATGGGGGCCTGAAACTTCTCAACCTCAAAGCTATGTGTCTGTCTTTAAAAGCATCAATTGTTCCAAAGATGTATTTAAACACTGAGTGGTACACAAGTGTCCTGTTGGACAAAAAACATGTACTGTATCAACTGAAATTGTATCCTTTTTTACAAGTGATCCCCTCCCATTTTCCTTATGTAGAGAGTCTGCTGGGAAACATGGCGGGGTTCATAAATGATAAATGGGTTATACTTGTATAGCGCTTTTCTACCTTCAAGGTACTCAAAGCGCTTTGACACTATTTCCACATTCACCCATTCACACACACTGATGGCGGAAGCTGCCATGCAAGGTGCTAACCAGCACCCATCAGGAGCAAGGGTGAAGTGTCTTGCTCAAGGACACAACGGATGTGACTAGGATGGTAGAAGGTGGGGATTGAACCCCAGTAACCAGCAACCCTCCGATTGCTGACACGGCCACTCTACCAACTTCGCCATGCCGTCCCTAAAGGAAACAATCCACTCATGGTGATGTTTTCAATTTTATGTACCAGAAAAAAGAGACAATATTTTGCAGCAGATTATATGATTGAACTCTAATATTGTAATAGATTGAAAGCCTTTCTTTTGGAAAAATATGTTTGAAAGAGGAATCATTTTTGTCAATTACATTATCAATGAGAATGGTAAAATGATGAAGTATGATGAATTTACAACTATGTATGGTGATGCTTGTTCAAGCTTTTCATTTAATCAACTAACTGGAGTCATTGGGAAAAGATGGAAACAAATAATTAATTATGGAACTACTAAATTATTAGTTTGTAAACCTCTAATAAGAAAAAGGAACTAAAATAAATAGAAAAATATATAATTTTTATTTAATAAAGACATCTTTGAAGGCTGCCCCATACAACACATATGGAAAATGGGAGGACTTTTTAGACTGCCCGTTGCCGTGGGGTGTCATATTCAAACTAATCTATAAAACTACTATCGATGTACAAATTAATTATAACTTCTTACCCACGGTGAAAATGTTAAAACTATGGAATATGACAGAGTCAGATGATTGCCCATTTTGTTGTCAGGAGCCTGAATCCACCCTGCATTTGTTTTGGTATTGTCATATTGTGTCTTCCTTTTGTCATATGGTGTCTTCCTTTTGGGTGGAAGTTGAAAAAATGTGTTTAAGGATTGGTTTGTTTATGAAGCTTGATGTGGTTTCTGTTATTTTAGGAGAGTTCATTGACAATCATGATTTAGTCAATTTAATTATAGTACTCCGTAAAAGGTTTATTTTTAAGGCCAAAAACAAATATTCACTTAGTATTACTTTCTTTAAAACATTTATTCAGTATTTTTTAACTTTAGAAAGTTATATGGTTGAAAACGATAATGATGCCAAAAAACATAAAAAAAGATGGGAAGTCCTCAAAGGCTTATTTTGAAAGTATAACTAAGTTTATAGATTATATGATATCTGTTGTTGTGTTCCCTAATTTGAGTGACCTGGACATAATCTGGACTGTACATAAATGCTTATTTTGAAAATGTAATTTTGTTTATAAATTATATGCAATCTGGCCCTGCGATGAGGTGGCGACTTGTCCAGGGTGTACACCGCCTTCCGCCTGATTGTAGCTGAGATAGGCTCCAGCGCCCCCGTGACCCCGAAGGGAATAAGCGGTAGAAAATGGATGGATTATATGCAATCTGTTGTGTTCCCTAATTTTTTTCAGTGTACATGAATGAAGGTGTGTGTTGCTGAGTCCGACTTGGACATTATCTGGACTGGGCCTGGTTTTAAAAACCCTTTAAACAAATCTAATTTCATTGACAACCTGGTCTGGTGAAGATAAGGTCCTTTTTAAAAAAATAAAATAAAATAAGATAAATAAATAAAAAACATTTTCTTGGATAACAAAGAAAGTAAAACAATATAAAAATAACTACATACCAAATAGTAATTAATGAAAATGTTAGTGGACCAGCAGCACATACAATCATGTGTGCTTCAGGGACTGTGTCCCTTGCAGATGTGTTGTCTATGTTGTGTTCAGGGACTGTGTCCCTTGCAGATGTGTTGTCTATGTTGTGTTCAGGGACTGTGTCCCTTGCAGATGTGTTGTCTATGTTGTGGGAACCAGAATATTGGTAGCAGAAAGAAATAACCCCTTTTGTGTGAGTGGGTGTGGATGAGTGTGAATGGGGGGGTGGGGGAGGTTTTTTGGGTTGTGTATCTTGTGTTTTTTCTATGTTGATTTAAATAAAAAAAAATAAAAAAATACAAATTTTAAGATTTTTAGAACAGGCCAGCGGGCGACTCATCTGGTCCTTACGGGCGACCTGGTGCCCGCGGGCACCGCGTTGGTGACCCCTGCTCTATGGGCATACATCTTGCCCTCGCAGCCCTCTTTACGACAGCTGACAACCAAGTGTTCATACTTGGTCCTCTTCCTCGCATGGAACTGTCAGCTCCATTATTTTTGATGGTGCTTTCTGAGAGCGAGAGGATATCTGCATGGCCTGAGGGTGGTGCTGACAATGCTTCTCCAGATCTACAGAGTCTACAGTCTTAGGCAGTTGACAGGATCCCTGCTGGTGCTTTCCTGCTACCTGTTGTAATATATACAGTAAATATGAACACTTCTCTTTATGATGCAGTGCAGTTGTAAATTACAGCACTTTGTCACTATTATTTATGCAGATGTATTGGATTGATCATGTTGACATACCAGTACATTTAGTATATATATTGCATGTACAAGCAGTGGTCAACTGTACGTTGTTCAATTATGACAAAAGTGGTGAAACAGCGCCTCTTGCTGGCAAAAGCTGGTATAAAGGAAGGTCAGTCACACTTTTCTAGCAGATATATTTCTCACATTTAGCTGACTTTCCTTACATTTTGCTCATTTTCATCACATTTAGGTTCAAATTAGCTCTGAATACTACATGTTAAACCTAAATGTTAAATCTAAATCTTAAATTTCATTCTAAATCTAAATGATATGCACTATATTGCCAAAAGTGTTTGGCCACCTGCCTTTACTCACATATGAACTTGAAGTGCCATCCCATGGAATTGTTCAAAATGTTTTGGTATCCTGGAGCATCAAAGTTCTTTTCACTGGAACTAAGAAACCAAGCCCAACTCCTGAAAAACCACCCCACACCATAATTCATCCTCCACCAAATTTCACACTCGGCACAATGCAGTCGGAAATGTAGCGTTCTCCTGGCAACCTCCAAACCCAGACTGGTCCATCAGATGGAAATGTGTGATTCATCAGTCCAGAGAAGGCGTCTCCACTGCTCTAGAGTCCAGTGGTGATGTCCTTTACACCACTGCATCCCACGCTTTGCATTGGACTTGCTGATGTATGGCTTAGATGCAGCTGCTCGGCCATGGAAAGCCATTCCATGAAGCTCTCTGCGTACTGTACGTGGGCTAATTGGAAGGTGAGATGAAGTTTGGAGCTGTGTAGCAAGTGACTGTGCAGAAAGTCTTTGCACTATGCTGACCTCTCTGTCACTTTACGTGGCCTACCACTTGGTGGCTGAGTTGCTGTTGTTCCCAAATTCTTCACTTTTCTTAGAATAAAGTTGACTTTGGAATATTTAGGAGCGAAGAAATTTCAGGACTGGATTTGTTGCACAGGTAGCATCCTGTGACAGTTCCACGCTGGAAATCACTGAGCGCGGCCCATTCTTTCTCTAATGTTTGTAGAAACAGTCTCCATGCCTAAGTGCTTGATTTTATAAGTGATTAGGACACCTGATTCTTATCATTTGGATGGGTGGCCAAATACTTTTGGCAATATAGTGTATATCCATCCATTTTTTACCGCTTGTCCCTCTACATAAATCTTCAGAATAAATCTAAATGTTGAATGTAAACCCAAATGTTAAATGTAAATGTTAAATCTAAATCTTAAATTTAAATCTTAAAGCTAAATGTTAAATGTAAACCTAAATGTTAAAGCCAATCCAAAATGTTAAATCGAAATGTTGAATCGAAATCTTAAACATAAACCTAAATCATAAAGATAAACCTAAATTTTGAATCTAAACTTAAACGTTAAATCTAAATCTAAATGTAATTGTGAGCGCTAAATGTTAAAAGAAATATAAATGTTAAATCTAAATGTCAAATCTAAACATAAATGTTATAACTAAACCTAAATTCTAAATCTAAGTCTTGAATCTAAATGTGAGCACTGAATTTTAAATTCTAAAGGTAAATCTAAATGTTCAATCTACAAAAGCCAAAACCAGGGAAGCTGTCACGTTGTGTAAATGGTAAATAAAAAGAGAATACAACAAATCATTTTCAACTTATATTCAATTAAAGGCCTGAAATGAATTGTTTTTATTCAAACGGGGATAGCAGATCCATTCTATGTGTCATACTTGATCATTTTGCGATATTGACATATTTTTGCTGAAAGGATTTAGTAGAGAACATCAACGATAAAGTTGCAACTTTTGGTCGCTGATAAAAAAGCCTTGCCTGTACCGGAAGTAGCGTGACGTTGCAGGTTGAAAGGCTCCTCACATTTGCACATTGTTTACACCAGCAGCGAGAGCAATTCGGACCGAGAAAGCGACGATTACACCATTAATTTGAGTGAGGATGAAAGATTTGTGGATGAGGAACATTAAAGTGAAGGACTAGAATGCAGTGCAAGACATATCTTTTTTCGCTCTGACCGTAACTTAGGTACAAGCTGGCTCATTGGATTCCACACTTTCTCCTTTTTCTATTGTGGATCACGGATTTGTATTTTAAACCACCTCGGATACTATATCCTCTTGAAAATGAGAGTCGAGAACGCGAAATGGACATTCACAGTGACTTTTATGTCCACGACAATACATCGGTGACACACTTTAGCTACGGAGCTAACGTGATAGCATCGTGCTTAAATGCAGATAGAAACAAAATAAATAAGCCCCTGACTGGAAGGATAGACAGAAGATCAACAATACTATTAAACCATGGACATGTAAATACACGGTTAATGCTTTCTAGCTTGGCGAAGCTTAACAATGCTGTTGCTAACGACGCCATTGAAGCTAACTTAGCAACCGGACCTCACAGAGCTATGCTAAAAACATTAGCTATCCACCTACGCCAGCCAGCCCTCATCTGCTCATCAACACCCGTGCTCACTTGCGTTCCAGCGATTGACGGTGCAACGAAGGACTTCACCCGATCACAGATGCGGTCGGCGGCCTGGAGACGGAGGAAGTTAAGGTGAGTTCGGCGGCTAGCGCGTCTGCTATCCATCTCTCAGTCCTCCTGGTTGTGTTGCTGTAGTCTGCCGCTAATACAGCGATCCCACCTACAACTTTCTTCTTTGCAGTCTTCATTGTTCATTAAACAAATTGCAAAAGATTCACCAACACAGATGTCCAGAATACTGTGGAATTTTGAGATGAAAACAGAGTTTTTTGTATAGGATTCAACAGGTCCGTATACTTCCGTACCAACCCCTGACATCACGCGCATACGTCAGCATAAAAAAACATTTTCAACCGGAAGTGTGGCGGGAAATTTAAAATTACACTTTATAAGTTAATGTTAAGATTTCATCATTGATATATAAACTATCAGACTGCGTGGTCGGTAGTAGTGGCTTTCAGTAGGCCTTTAAATAAACTGCAAAGACAAGATACTTAATGTTAGAGCCATTTACTCTTTCTGTCCGTCATAAATTTGACGTCACTAAAGGGGTTGGCTCAAGGCCAAGTGCCAGTCTACTTAGGGAGGGGCTGGGATCTGGCTCAGGTGTTGCTGAGTGGAGGCACAACAGTTTTTGACTGTGTCAGGCTATGATTTGTTTGCTCACGTTTATATTCCATTTTTGTTACAAAGTGAGTATAATTTACATGACTGTCTGTTAATAAATATTTTGGTTAAACACGGAAATCATTCTGGACATCTATTATTAGCCGGCTGCACACGTCGGAACTAGCTTCATTTATATTCGGCAACCATGTAGCAGTAGAGTATAGGACTTTACCGCTACACTTAGTCAAAAACTGTTGTGCCTCCACTCAGCAACCTACCTGGACAAAATCATGGTTTGGCCAAACATCAAGTCTGAGGATGTAAAAAATCTCCAAGCTTATGCACTCTACTTGCGAGAATGCTCCTATGCGATGGAAGAGCTGCAATACTTGGATGAGCTCTATATGCCAGCTAGCATGAAGATGCTCATACAAAAGCTTCCTTACAAATTCAGGGACCAGTGGAGAGGAAAAGCAGCTGACATTGTTGACACACGAAAGCGACGTGCTTGTTTCACAGACATTGTGAAATTTATTGAACAGCAGGTCAGAATTGCTTCAGATCCTGTCTTTGGCGACATTCAGGACATTCTTCGAAATAAAACAATAACCAAACCCAAGCCTATACATCAAAGCAAATCACAGTTCAGAAGAAGCAGTTTCGCAACTCAGGTGGCAGTTGCCACTGAACCTAAATCGTATCCACACCTGAATAAGTTTGTGAACAAAGGCATCTACTTCTCCAAGACAAACTCTATTTCCTGTCTTTACTGTAAAAGTGAACATGTATTGGAGCACTGTCCAATACTGGGAAAGAAGGCACACAGGGAAAAGCTGAACTTTTTAAAAGAAAAAGGCCTATGTTTTGGTTGCCTGTGCACAGGGCACCTGAGCAAGAGTTGCGACAGGCGCATCACTTGCTCTTACTTCAACAAGACACATCCCAAAGTGCTACATATTGACATCTGGAAAGTGGAGAAAATAGCTATCTGCCAAAGATAGAAGCAAATATTTGCACTACATCATCAACTTGTGGCCATACAGGGGCTGGCAACTACGGGATTTTACCTATCCTGCCTGTTCAAGTGAAGTGCTCAAAGGGCAGCAAGATAGTCCAGACATATGCGTTCCTAGATCCAGGAAGCACAGAGACCTTCTGTTCTGAACAGCAACTGAACAGGCTGAACACAGAAGGCCGAAGAACAAAAATCCACTTGCGCACCATGGGGCACAGCAAGGCGGTCCCTAGCAGCGTTGTAAATGGCCTGAAAATCTCTAATCTTACTGGCAGTAAGTTTTTTGAGCTTCCTGATGTGTTCACTCAAAGGCAGATGTCTGCGTGTACTAACCATCTGATCAGTGAAGCAGAGCTAGATAAGTGGCCTTACCTCAAAGGCATCAAAATCCCTCGACTAACTGCCAACGTGGACCTGTTAATTGGCACCAATGCCTCCAAGTTAATGGAACCATGGGAGGTGATTAACAGCCACGGAGACAGACCCTATGATGTCAGAACCCTACTGGAGTGGGTAATTAATGGGCCAATACAAGGCAACAACCAGCATAATGGGAGCCCCACAGTTACTGTTAACCGCACAATCATTAACCGGTTGGAGTTAACCTCACAATCAACAGGTTGGAGGAACCGCTAATCAACCAGAGCATTGGCGGAACACATTCAGCCCAAATGTCCTATGAGTGGGCTCAAAGCTTCTGCATTGAAAAAGAGGAGCAAGAAAAGCTTTGCAGTTTGGAAAAGGAGAGACAGGAGAGAACATGCTTTGGCCAAAAAGCAGGAAGAGCGAGAGCAAGCTCTGGCCAGAGAGAGAGCTCTAGAGCTGGAAAGACAAAGAGCCTTGGAGCAAGCACTTCTCCAGCAGCAACAGAGGAGAAGGAAAAGAGAGAAATGGAAAAGGCAAGACTCAAAGTTTTGGAAGCCGAAAGAAAAAAGGATCTGTACTCAAAGAGAAGATGGAGGCAGAGTCTATATCGCTGACCTTTTATGGAAAAGGTGGATTTGCGAGTATTTACCGTTGCTACAAGAGCGACAAACGTGGACAAATGAAAAACGATGCTTCAGCACCAAGAGGAAGTTGGATACTTAGAAGAACACAGGTAACCTTTCCTGATAGGAAAGGCCTTGTACGCTCAGTTAGTCTGCAAACCAAAACGAGCGTAATCGAAAGACCCATAACAAAGATATGCCTTCTATGTGAAAGGTATGGAGTAAAATAACTGCATTATTGCAAAAGGGAACATGAAAACCAAAGAAAAGGGGTTGTGTTTTGGTATTATGGCTCTATTTGTATGTATTTATTTTTAATTGAATTGCTCTGTTCATCACGCAAGTAGAAATTAGGGGCTGGTGTGTTAGAGCCATTTACTCTTTCTGTCTGTCAAATTGATGACGTCACTAAAGGGGTTGGCTCAAGGCCAAGTGCCAGTCTACTTAGGGAGGGGCTGGGATCTTGCTCAGGTGTTGCTGAGTGGAGGCACAACAGTTTTTGACTGTGCCAGGCTATGATTTGTTTGCTCACGTTTATTTTCCGGTTTTGTTACAAAGTGAGTTTGATTTACGTGGCTGTATGTTAATAAATATTTGTGTTAAACATGGACACAATACTGGACATCAATTATTAGCCAGCTGCACACGTCTGAACTAGCTTCAGTTATATTCGGCAACCAGTAGCAGTAAGAGTATAGGACTTTACCGCTACATCCACTATGGACTGGACTTTCACAATATTATGCTAGACCCACTCGACATCCATTGCACCGGTCTCCTCTAGGGTGGGAGGGGGGTCACCCACATCTGCGGTCCTCTCCAAGGTTTCTCATTGTCATCCCACTGAGTTGAGTTTTTCCTTGCCCTGATGTGGGATCTGAACCGCGGATGTCGTTGTGGCTTGTGCAGCCCTTTGAGACACTTGTGATTTAGGGCTATATAAATAAACATTGATTGACTCAAGATTCAAGGACTGTATATCTAAGGGTATAACAGCTTTATGTAGTGTAATGAAATATTTGTTTTAAATGCTCAAGTTTTGCAAGTATTAAAAAGACACATTTATTAGAAAACCAAGACTTCTAGCGATATTTGCAGTTGCAGCATTTTGTTAATATGGAGGTGAAAAATGTAACAAAGACAAGCATATGTTTAATTGAACTGTTTACAAAAGCCTATAATTCAGAAACTATTGATAGAAGTGTTTCTTGCTTGTATAAGGTCTGTTGAATCTGAAATCACGGAGTGGCGAAGTTGGTAGAGTGGCTGTGCCAGCAATCGGACGGTTGCTGGTTACTGGGGTTCAATCCCCACCTTCTACCATCCTAGTCACATCTGTTGTATCCTTGGGCAAGACACTTCACCCTTGCTCCTGATGGGTGCTGGTTAGCGCCTTGCATGGCAGCTCCCGCCATCAGTGTGTGAATGTGTGTGTGAATGGGTGAATGTGGAAATACTGTCAAAGCGCTTTGAGTACCTTGAAGGTAGAAAAGCGCTATACAAGTATAACCCATTCATCATTTATTTATTTATTTATAACTTCCATCCATCCATCTTCCGCTTATCCGAGGTCGGGTCGCAGGGGCAGAGGATGGTGGTCCAGAATCGCTTCGAAGCCGTCCTGAAGTCGTCCTGAAGTCGTTTTCCATGGCTTCCCCAAACTCCTCCCATGTCCAAGTTTTTGCCTCCGCGACCGCTGAAGCCGCACATCGCTTGGCCTGTCGGTACCGGTCCACTGCCTCCGGAGTCCTATGAGCCAAAAGAACCCGATAGGACTCTTTCTTCAGCTTGACGGCATCCCTCACCGCCGGTGTCCACCAACAGGTTCTAGAATTACCGCCACGACAGGCACCAACTACCTTGCGGCCAGAGCTCCAATCAGCCGCCTGGACAATAGAGGTACGGAACATCGTCCACTCGGACTCAATGTCCAGCACCTCCCTCGTGACATGTTCAAAGTTCTTCCGGAGGTGGGAATTGAAACTCTCTCTGACAGGAGACTCTGCCAGACGTTCCCAGCACACCTTCACAATGCGTTTGGGCCTGCCAGGTCTGTCCGGCAGCCTCCCACACCATCGCAGCCAGCTCACCACCAGGTGGTGATATGTAGAAAGCTCCGCCCCTCCCTTCACCCGAATGCTCAAAACATGAGGCAGCAAATCTGATGACACAACTACAAAGTCGATCATGGAACTGCAGCCTAGGGTGTCCTGGTGCCAAATGCACATATGGACACCCTTATGTTTGAACATTGTGTTTGTTATGGACAATCTGTGACGAGCACAAAAGTCCAATAACAAAACACCACTTGGGTTCAGATCCGGGCAGCCATTCTTCCCAATCACGCCTCTCCAGGTTTAACTGTCGTTGCCAACATGAGCGTTGAAGTCCCCCAGTAGGACAAGGGAATCACCCGGGGGAGCACTCTCCAGTACTCCCTTGAGTGTATCCAAAAAGGGTGGGTACTGCGTAAGCAGGACCAGGCCCCCCACTCGAAGGCGGAGGGAAACTACCCTCTCGTCCACTGGGTTGAACTCCAACGTGCAGGCTTTGAGCCGGGGGGCAACAATAATTGCTACCCCAGCCCGTTGCCTCTTGTTCTAGAGCCCTTGCTGTGCGTCAAAGTGAGTCCGACTCTATCCAGACGGAACTTCTCCACCTCGGGCACGAGTTCAGGCTCTTTCAACCCAGCGAGGTGACATTCCACTTCCCAATAGCTAGCTTATGGTGCTGAGGATCGGACCGCCAAGTGCCCTGCCTTCGGCTGCCACCCCGCTCACAACGCACCCGACCTTTATGGCCCCTGCTATGGGTGGTGAGCCCATTGGAGGGTGGACCCACACTGCCTCTTCGGACTGTGCCCGGCTGGGCCTCATGGGGACAGGCCCGACCATCAGGCGCTCACCATCGTGCTCCAACTCCGGGCCTGGCTCAAGAGGGGGGCCCCGGTGACCCGCGTCCGGGCGAGGGAAATCGGAGTCTCGGTTTTTGCATTTCCATAGAAGTCTTCGAGTCTTCAAAATTGTTATTAATATCATTATTGTTATTTATTTATTTATTTGATAATATTATTATTACTTTAATTTGTTTTGTTTTTTTGGCTGTTTTTCTCTTTTTGTGGGGGTGGGGGGTGTCATAGTTGGGATATAAACAAAAATAATATTTAGACCTTTAGGGCAGACAATAGATGTATGATGTATGCAAACATGATGTAATGGATAAGAATGTCTGATGCTGAATGTAAAAAAAAATTAAATAATAATAATAATATTTTGTAAGTAAAAACTACATGTAAATGAAGTAAAAGTAGTTGTATTGATAGAAGTAGTAGTCAGTTCTCTCATGCGGACTGTAGCCTCCACATAAAAGACAACAATCCTGCCTTCCAGTCACAGTGTGCTGACATGACACTAGATTGCTTATCCCTCATTATCCAGGGTGTCAATCTTGGCTCAGCTCATTTCTGAGAGTTCATTTGTCACATCTGGATACACCAGGCCGTGCCTTATGTTTGCCTTTTGTTAGTGTTTTACTTCCTGTCCTGTGCTTTTATTTTGGCGGCTCTTCCGGTTTTGTTGGTGTTTTCCTGTGGCTGCTTCACTTCTGTCCCCGAGCATTTCCCCTCACCTTTTTTCTGTTTGTAATCAAGACTATTTAAAATGATTCTTTTGCTACCTTCGTTGTCTGGACATCATTCTTTGTTCACGGGTGACGACCGACTATACTTTTTGATGCCAAGCTCTAGTATGCACGTACTTTGTGGACGCCGTCTGCTCCACATTTCCTGTGAGTGTTTTGCTGGGTTTCAGCAGTTTGTTTTGTTTTCTTCATAGTTCACTGTTGCTCTCGCTTTTTGTTCTTTTATCAATAAATATAATTTTTTTTACTGCCCGGTGCCACCTCCTTCATCTGCATCTTAAACATCACTAAACAATTTTATGTAGCATTCCCATTTTACACTTTTTGGTGAATTATTGTGAAATATCCACTGTCATGTTACTCTTTATAGTTAATTCATTAGTAAATTAATAAAATATTTACTGGGTCCTTGTGGTAATCTGTAAATGTCCTTGCTCATTTCTGTTGTCTGCACTCCATGTTCACTCTCTCTCTCGTTCACAGTATGGAGTGCAGCTGACGCAAGGCAGCAGCACACACCTGACAGTAATTAGTAACAGCTTATTTAACCAGGCTGCTGACAACCGGTGAGCGCCGGAACTTTGCCATTGCTTGCAACCTGTTGGTCGTGCCACGAGAACTCATTAGTTCATCGCAGACTTTTCATCTCAGGTTGGCCCGTATTATTCCTAGCCTTGTCTAGCGTTTTATTTTGGACCTAGTCTATTTACTTCTTTCATGAAGTATATTTTTCCTAGCCTTGTCTAGCGCTTTTAGTTTTGTGTGTTTATTTTCCTCTTAGTAGTTTTTTACATGGTGTGTTTTGTGTTTTCCACCATCGCCTTTGTTTGCTACCTTGTGCTTCCGCCAAATAAAAGGAAGAACAATTGTAAACACAAATTCGTCTCTGCATCCTTGGGATCCACCTCACCGTTTCCTAACAGAAAGTTCCGGCCATACCATGGAACCCGCAGAGACAGACTCCTGGAAAAGAGCATTTCAAGGCCATGCTCAACGGATCAACCAGCAGGGGGACCAGCTCGACCACCTGAGCCGAGGTCTACAGGGGATGTCGGAGCGTCAAGACGCCATGTTGGAGCGAGTCAACACGCTGCTAGCCACCGTCATACCCACCTCGATCACTGTGCCTGACCAGGCATCCACCCAACCTACACAACCCGCAAGTACCGGCAACATACGGCTATCCCGACCCGAACGTTTTTCCGGGGAAAGGGAAGACGTAAGACAATTCCTGACGCAGTGTGAACTTCATTTCGAGCTAAACGCTTCCGCATTCACCTCTGAGCGGGCTAAGGTAGCGTTTGTCATCTCTCACCTGTCTGGCCGTGCTGGCACCTGGGCGACTGCCGAATGGAACCGCCAGACCACCTCCAGCTCCACATACGCGAACTTTTCCAAATCCTTGAAGCAAATCTTCCAACGACGACTCCCAGGTAGAGAGGCAGCGAGATCCCTTTTCCGGCTGCAACAGGGTTCACGACGGGTCGCGGATTACGCGATCGAGTTCCGCACCATGGCGGCCGATTGTGACTGGGGTCCCTCAGCGCTGTTGGACGCTTTCTTCCTGGGTCTCGCGGACGAGATTCGTCACATGATGATCCCGCTGTCACTCCCGACGAATCTGGATGATCTCATCGAGCTGGCGGTGCAAATCGACTTCCGCCTATTGGAGGAGAGGAGGGATCGACGAGGGAGACAAGCCCCACCTAGCAGCCAATCAGCGCCAGCTAGACCTGCCATCTGCAAGACGGAGCAACTCGAAGACACCTCCCCTTCATGGCAGATAGATGAGCCGATGCAACTGGGAGGCCGCCGACTCACCACCGCCGAGAGGGAACGTCGCGTTCGCCTCCAACTCTGCCTATACTGTGGGGCCGCTGATCATCTCATCTCCCGCTGCAAAGAACTGCCGCGCCCCGCCGCACGGCCACGAGTGCGCCCTCACTCGCCAGAGGACACGTCCACCAGAGGTCGCCGTTCTCCTTCGTTGGCCGCAGGCAGAATGCAGCTAAAAGGTACTCTTTCTTGGTCTAACCAACAAATAGACATTTGCGCTCTCATTGACTCAGGAGCAGATGATAACTTTTTGGATTTTGAGTTCATGAAACTCCATAAGATTCCTGTTGTCAAACTATTTGTGCCCAAGAGGGTGTATTCTCTAGATGGGCGCCTATTAGCCAGCATAACCCACCAGACACTCCCACTCAACCTGCGCTTGTCTGGTAATCATTGTGAGAAAATAATTTTTCTTGTTGTGCCATCACGGTCCGCGCCCGTCATTCTAGGGTTAACCTGGTTACATAAGCATAACCCGCACATAGACTGGCCTCGTTCGGCCATTATTAATTGGAGTGTAACCTGCCACACACATTGTCTTCGTTCCGCAGCAGGATCTCATACACCGCCACCTACCGCTGTTATAGAGAACATAGACTTGACAAACGTGCCCAAGCACTACCATGACTTAAGGGCGGTGTTTAGCAAGGATAGAGCACTCTCACTTCCCCCCCACCGACCCTACGATTGTGGCATTGATTTGCTAGCCGGGGCGGCGTTACCATCGACCCGTTTGTACAAGGTGTCTAACACCGAACTCAAAGCACTAGAAGAATACATAAACACATCTATAGCTGCCGGCCTCATTCGCCCTTCGACCGCACCTGTAGCCGCTGGATTTTTTTTTGTCGAAAAGAAGGACAAGTCCCTACGGCCTTGTATAGACTACCGCACTCTTAATCAGATTACTATCAAGAATAAGTATCCTCTACCACTCCTTGATTCTGCTTTTACTCCATTACAATCAGCTAGGTTTTTTACTAAACTCGATCTACGTAACGCTTACCATCTAGTTCGCATCCGAGAGGGGGATGAATGGAAGACCGCATTCAACACTCCTCTCGGACATTTTGAGTATCTTGTCATGCCTTTTGGACTTACTAATGCACCTGGCGTTTTTCAGGCCTTCATTAATGACATTTTTCGGGACATGACAGGTCGTTTTCTCTTTGTTTACTTGGACGATATATTAATTTATTCATCAACATTTGACGAACATGTGCAGCAGGTTCGGTTAGTCCTTCAACGATTGCTCGAGAACAAACTGTTCGTCAAGGCAGAAAAATGCGAGTTTCACTCATCCTCCATTCCATTCTTAGGTTTTATCATTGAGGAGGGTAGACTCAGACCGGATCCCGCTAAGGTAAAAGCATAGTAGATTGGCCCACTCCGGTTTCCAAGAAGCACCTTCAGAGATTCTTGGGCTTCTCTAATTTTTATAGGCGATTTATTCGTAATTTTAGTCGCGTCGCTGAGCCACTTACGAGGCTAACCTCTACTAAGGTTCCGTTTGAATGGACACCCGAAGCCAATTCCGCGTTCTTGAGGCTGAAAAGATTGTTTACTTCGGCTCCTGTTCTGTGTTACCCTGACCGTTCTCTCCAATTTTTTGTTGAGGTGGACGCTTCTGATTCAGGTGTAGGGGCCGTACTCTCCCAGCAATCCACCACCGACCAGAAGTTGCACCCCTGTGCTTTCTTCTCTCGTCGCCTATCCCCTGCTGAGAGAAATTATGACATTGGCAACAGGGAGCTTCTGGCGGTCATTTTGGCCCTTCAGGAGTGGAGACATTGGCTGGAAGGGGCGGAGCAACCATTCATCATCTACACAGACCACAAGAACCTGTCCTACTTAAGGACCGCACAGAGACTGAACCCCCGCCAGGCCAGGTGGCAACTATTTCTGACCCGTTTTAACTTTATCATCACGTTCCGACCTGGTTCTCAGAATGGGAAGCCCGATGCCTTGTCCCGTGTCTACTCTTCGTCCTTTGAGAATTCTTCACATGAACCAATTGTTCCCCATACCCACGTCATTGGGGGACTCCAGTGGGACATCGAGCGGCAAGTCTTGGAGGCCCTGAAGTCGGACACATCTCCTCGGGGCTGCCCACCAGGTCGGTTGTTTGTGGTTCCTCGGCTCCGTTCCAGCGTTCTGGATTGGGCACATGGGTCGAAGATCGCTTGCCATCCAGGTATTCGTCGCACCAGTTTTGTCCTCTCCCAGCGTTTTTGGTGGCCATCCATTCTGGCAGATACGAAGGCGTTTGTGGCAGCATGTCGGATCTGCGCCCGGAACAAGGCATCCCACCAGGCTCCAGCAGGACTGTTACACCCATTACCCATCCCCTCCCGCCCGTGGTCACACATAGCTGTGGACTTTGTCACAGGACTGCCCCCCTCCGAGGGTAATGACACTGTCTTGACCATTGTGGACCGGTTCTCGAAGATGGCCCACTTCGTGGCCCTCTCCAAGCTGCCGTCAGCTCTTGAAACTGCCCAATTATTAGTGCTCCACGCTTTCCGGCTGCACGGCATCCCCACTGATGTGGTATCCGACAGAGGACCACAGTTTTCCTCGGCCGTCTGGAGGGCATTCTGCAAATCTCTGGGGGCCTCCCCTAGCCTGTCCTCCGGCTACCACCCTCAGAGCAATGGACAGACCGAGCGGACCAACCAAGACTTGGAGGCAGCCATCCGGTGCACTTGTCATCAGCAACCTTCGACCTGGTCTGAGAATCTCCCATGGATCGAATACGCTCACAATTCCCTCATTAGCTCCGCCACCGGCCTGTCTCCATTTCACGTCGCCTATGGGTTCCAACCACCAGTTTTTCCTTCTACCCAACCCAGTGCCGACGTTCCATCAGTTACTGCACACCTGCATCGGGCTCACCAGGCTTGGCGCAACACCAGGGCGGCGTTAAGAAGAACATCGGCCAGGAATCAACTCTTAGCCAACCGCCATCGCACACCAGCCCCACACTACCGGTTGGGACAGAAGGTCTGGTTATCGTCTCGGGACCTACCATTGGCCACCGAATCTAGGAAACTGGCTCCCAGGTTCATTGGACCATTCCCCATTGCCAAGATCATCAATCGTGTTGCAGTCAAGCTCCATCTCCCTAGATCTCTCAAGTGCCATCCTGTTTTTCACGTGTCCCGCATCAAGCCTGTCTCATCCAGCCCGCTCAGTCCTCCTGAGGTACCGCCTCCTCCACCCAGGCTGGTTGAGGGTCACCCAGCATATACAGTAAACACCATCTTGGATGTGAGAAGAAGGGGCAGGGGTTTCCAATACCTGGTGGACTGGGAGGGGTACGGCCCGGAGGAACGGTCATGGATTTCTAGATCGCTTATAATTGACAAGGACTTGATCAAGGAATTTTACGTTCGATTCCCAGACAAACCAGGTAGGCCGCCAGGAGGCGTCCGTTGAGGGGGGGGTACTGTGGTAATCTGTAAATGTCCTTGCTCATTTCTGTTGTCTGCACTCCATGTTCACTCTCTCTCTCGTTCACAGTATGGAGTGCAGCTGACGCAAGGCAGCAGCACACACCTGACAGTAATTAGTAACAGCTTATTTAACCAGGCTGCTGACAACCGGTGAGCGCCGGAACTTTGCCATTGCTTGCAACCTGTTGGTCGTGCCACGAGAACTCATTAGTTCATCGCAGACTTTTCATCTCAGGTTGGCCCGTATTATTCCTAGCCTTGTCTAGCGTTTTATTTTGGACCTAGTCTATTTACTTCTTTCATGAAGTATATTTTTCCTAGCCTTGTCTAGCGCTTTTAGTTTTGTGTGTTTATTTTCCTCTTAGTAGTTTTTTACATGGTGTGTTTTGTGTTTTCCACCATCGCCTTTGTTTGCTACCTTGTGCTTCCGCCAAATAAAAGGAAGAACAATTGTAAACACAAATTCGTCTCTGCATCCTTGGGATCCACCTCACCGTTTCCTAACAGTCCTGCTGCTAGTTCACTTTTTGTGGTGTCATTTTGTTACCTGTTAAGGAAAGTATTTGTTCTTAAATATATATATAATCATCCATATTGGCAGCCATAGTGATTCATTTATTCAGCAGAGCATTAAAACTTGCATCTGACAAAAAGTAGACACAAATGCTGTCTTCCTCGCTGATAAAACATGATAGCAACATGCATCTGCTAGCTCATGATCGCCCCCACTTCTCAGTGTGGCGAGTTGGAGTACTACAAGAAGCACTCTAATACTCTAAGGGGGACGGCGTGGCACGGTTGGGAGAGTGGCCGTGCCAGCAACCTGAGGGTTCCTGGTTCAATCCCCACCTTCTACCAATCTCATCACGTCCGTTGTCCTTGAGCAAGACATTTCACCCTTGCTCCTGATGGGTCGTGGTTAGGGCCTTGCATGGCAGCTCCCGCCATCAGTGTGTGAATGTGTGTGTGAAATAGTGTCAAAGCGCTTTGAGTACCTTGAAGGTAGAAAAGCGCTATACAAGCATAACCCATTTATTTATAATACAGTGCTTAAATCTGTAATTTTAGTGTTATTATCAAGGAATAATGAGGTCACACTTATATTAAAACATTAATGCTAAGGTTTCGTCCAGTATTGTGCCGGTGATGATGATGATGATGATGAAGATGTATCTGTGTAAGTGAACAATTGGATCCACAAGGGACAACAACCCTTTGCACAGACTACACACACATCAGAAACATAAATGTTAGAAGCCTACAACAATATATTTGAAGAAGACTTTAGGATTAAAAGTGAAGATGTGAGGTGAAATAAGTACAAATGCAGCAATAAAAACAAGCAACTCCACTCACGATGGCTCTAAAGTTCAGTGATGTGTTGCTAACTTCAGCATTTTTGTTCTTTGTTGATGTTTTGCAGTAGTTAACATCCATGATGTAACAATGCTGCTAATCTACCAGAGTCCACATTTTGTTAACCATTTTATTCATTCATACTTTTAATTGGATAATAACATCAATAAAATGCAAAGCAAAAAATGTGTGAAAAAAATACAAATGATAATTAGATGTCCTCTCTTTAACAATTAGAAAATAAAATAAAATAGTAGCTACATATATAATATTCAATACATGCACACAACTTAAACAGTAACTACAGGACAACATATAAGACTAGAAGATGAGAAGCACTACATACAACATCAAATATACATTCTTATTAAACATGCTGTGTTTTTAAACTACATTTATCACAATCACTGTTTAAGTGTTTTTAAATCCCTGCAGCTTCCATGACTGTTACACACTTGTGTCTACTGGCCTGATTCTTAAACCGGAACCTTTTATCACACGCAGTGCAAGTAAAAGGTTTCTCTCCAGTGTGTGTTCTCATGTGTGTGGCCATGCTTTGCTTTCTGGAGAAACTCTTCTTACAAACAGAGCAAGTAAAAGTTTTCTCACCTGTGTGTGTTCTCATGTGTGTGGTCATGCATTCCTTTCTGGAGAAACTCTTCTTACAAACAGAGCAAGGGAAAGGTTTCTCTCCAGTGTGTGTTCTCATGTGTCTGGTCATGCTTTGCTTACAGAAGAAACTCTTCTTACAAACAGAGCAAGTAAAAGTTTTCTCACCTGTGTGTGTTCTCATGTGTAATATCATGTCATACTTGGTGTTGAATCTTTTAGCGCAAGCTGAGCAAGTAAAAGGTTTCTCTCCAGTGTGTGTTCTCATGTGTGTGGTCATGTATTCCTTTCTGGAGAAACTCTTCTTACAAACAGAGCAAGTAAAAGGTTTCTCACCTGTGTGTGTTCTCATGTGTAACAAAATTTCCTTTTTAGTGTTGAATCTTTTAGCACAAACTGAGCAAGTAAAAGGTTTCTCTCCAGTGTGTGTTCTCATGTGTGTGGTCATGCATTCCTTTCTGGAGAAACTCTTCTTACAAACAGAGCAACTAAAAGGTTTCTCTCCAGTGTGTGTTCTCATGTGTAATATAATTTTCTTTTTAGTGTTGAATCTTTTGGCGCAAACTGAGCAAGTAAAAGGTTTCTCTCCAGTGTGTGTTCTCATGTGTGTGGTCATGTATTCCTTTCTGGAGAAACTCTTCTTACAAACAGAGCAACTAAAAGGTTTCTCTCCAGTATGTGTTCTCATGTGTCTTGTAAAATCAATCTTCTGTCTTAATGATTTCCCACATTGAGAGCAGTCAAAGTGTTTGTTGTTAGTGTGATGTCTCGTATCACCTTTCGAGTCATTTTTACTCTCCAAAGGTTTTTGGATGTGGTCACTGTGATCAGAAGAGTGTGACATCATGTGGTCCATGTCTGACAGTGGAGCAAAGATGCTGTCTGGTTCTGACTTTATATCTTCACAATGCTCTCCATCAGCTTCTGTGATGTGTTGACTTACAAGCTCCGCCCCTCTGTTCTCCTCACTTTGACTGTGATGAAGCTGTAAGGACTGAGCTTCATCTTCATCATGAAGTTGCTCCTCTTTAATGTGGGAGGGAGCCTGTAGCTCCTTCTGTCCCACACTGGTGTGCCACTCCTCTTCATGACTCCCCGCTGACACCCGCTGGACGTCTGCAGAACAAATGAGGTGTTACTGTATTGAAGTTTGCAGTATTCAAACTATTGACATGTGAGCTAGGCCAAATAGACAGTGATGGGCAAGCTACCTGGACAATGTAGTAAGCTAAGCTACAAGTTACTCTCAATTAAATGGAGCTAAGCTATCCTCAGAGAATTGGAGCACGCTACACTACAAGCTACACTGCAAAAGTAGCTTGCCACATCAAAGCTACATTTAACAGCATTTATATATATATACTGTATATATATATGTTGGCCCACATGTATAATATCAATGTTTATGTTGTCCATGGAAAGAAGTTAGCAAAAAGCAAAAGAAAAACAACCAACCATGGATGACAAAAGGACTGAAAAATGCTTGTCACAAAAAAAAGACATTATATGGAATATTAATAACACAGACATCTATAGAGGCAGAAAATAAGTATAAGAAATATAAAAACAAGCTAATTGGTATACCAGGAACATGTAAGAAGGAATACTACAGACAATTATTAAAGAAGAACAGAAACAACATGAGAGCAACATCCTAAATAGCATCATTAAAAATGCTGCTAAGAAAGATTACCCCCAGTACTTTCTACATGGAAATACAAAAAATGACAATATGAACCAAATAGTTGAACGTTTTAATGATGACTTTGTTAAAAATGTGGAAGAAAGATTTCCAAATGCAGATGATGGATCAGTTGAGGACTTGAGTGAGCTCATAGACAGAAATCCCAATTCCATGTTTCTTAAGAACGTGACAAAAGAAGAAATAATCCAAATTGTAAAACATTGTAAATCCAAGACCTCAAGCGACTGTCATGGAATAGATATGGTAAGCATAAAAAAGGTTATAGAAGACATTTCAGAACCTCTGACATATATCAGCAACGTATCATTTCTAACCGGCAAATTCCCTGACAAAATGAAAATTGCAAAAGTCGTACCAATTTATAAGAATGGAGACATACACCAGTTTACTAACTTACACCAGTTTCATTACTTCCACCATTCTACAAAATCATGGGAAAACTATTCAATAGCCGATTAGATTTATTTATCAACAAAAGTGGGACGCTGGTGGAGAACCAATATGGACTCCCAGCAAATATCTCAACATCTGGTCAACATATGTAATAACAAGTGTATGTAAGATATTGAAATTAATCAAAACAATGTATGTATGTATATATATATATATATATATATATATATATATATATATATATATATATATATATATATATATATATATATATATATATATATATATATAGACATATATATATATATTTATATATCTATCTATATATCTATATAGATATATATATATATATCTATATAGATATATATATATATATTTATATATATCTATATAGATAGATAGATAGATAGATAGATATATATATATATATATAGAGAGAGAGAGAGAGAGAGAGAGAGAGAGAGAGAGAGAGAGAGAGAGAGAGAGAGAGAGAGAGAGAGAGAGAGAGAGAGAGAGAGATCGTAATAACTTGAAGTAAATAATGAAGATTGAAAACCAATTACAAAAAAACTAAATCCAAAACAAATTTACTAAAAGCTTACCTTTTTTTATATTTGCATAGTATGAATATATTATTAATGTTGTTAATTAATGTTGGGACGGCGTGGCGAAGTTGGTAGAGTGGCCGTGCCAGCAATCGGGGGGTTGCTGGTTCCTGGGGTTCAATCCCCACCTTCTACCATCCTAGTCATGTCCGTTGTGGTGTCCTTGGGAGAGACACTTCACCCTTGCTCCTGATGGGTGCTGGTAGCACCTTGCATGGCAGCTCCCTCCATCAGTGTGTGAATGTGTGTGTGAATGGGTGAATGTGGAAATACTGTCAAAGCGCTTTGAGTACCTTGAAGGTAGAAAAGCGCTATACAAATATAACCCATTTATAATTTATTATCATAAATATAAATCCTTATATATTTAAAAATGCTGGTCCTAAAGAGGTAGGCATTTTTCAGAGGTTGTCAAGAAGGTCACACATACAATAATGTGTGTGTGTGTGTGTGTGTGTGTGTGTGTGTGTGTGTGTGTGTGTGTGTGTGTGTGTGTGTGTGTGTGTGTGTGTGTGTGTGTGTGTGTGTGTGTGTGTGTGTGTGTGTGTGTGTGTGTTCTTGAGACATGAAGAAGGAAAATTATCTTCCATATGAGGAGGTGTGAACAAGTGATGACATAAATCATGGTCCCAATAACATTGCATCTAATACTAGAGTATGTGAACATTGCTCCAAAGTCAGAATTTTTTGTTGATTTAATGTGCATAAAAAATTAACATTGACAGGTGCAAAGGCAGAAATATATGATAAAACAAGACGGCAGCTAAAGAAGGACTAAAGAAGGACTTCCCTATTCATCCCCCTCTGGCCAACATATGTAATAACAAGTGTGAGTAAGAAATTGAAATGTGCCTCCTTTGGCCAAAATGAATAAAATAAATATGTATATAGAGACATACTGTAATAACTTGAAGTAAATAATGAAGATTAAAAACCAATTACAGACAAAACATTTAAAACAAAACTTATTAAAATTAACTAAAATCTTACCTTTTTTATATTTGCATAGTATGTATATATTAATGTTGTAAATAAACATCTTTATATATCTAGAAAGGGTGGTCCTAAAGAGGTAGGCACTGTCACATCTAATAGAGAGCCAAATACTAGAGTCTGTGAACATTGCTCCAAAGTCCAGATTTGTTGTTGATTTAATGTGCATACAAAAGTGAACATTGACAGGTGCAAAGGCAGCAATATATGATAAAACAAGATGGCAGCTAAAGAAGGACTTCCCTATTCATCCCCAAAAAACCTGCCAGGTGAGCAGCTGATTTTACCACTTCTGGTGCTGACGTAAGACAACCTGCGTCCCATGTTTATTTTAATGAAATACGTTTATTTCCATCATATAATCAACCATCAACCATTCTGTGTGACCAGTTTAACTGTACAAATGATCAGTGTTGGGAGTAACGCGTTACTGTAACGCCGTTCGTTTCGGCGGTAACTAGTAATCTAACGCGTTATTTTTTATATTCAGTAACTCAGTTACCGTTACTACATGATGCGTTACTGCGTTATTTTACGTTACTTTTTATGTAGTATAAAGTGTGTTTTATCGGAGCGCTGCGGTGTCATCGTTCTCATTCTTCTTGTGTCACAAACCGGAGAAGAGAGACCTGCGCTTTGTGTGTGTGTCTGAGTGTGAGTGTGGGGAGTGTGGGGAGGGGGGGAGTGTCTGATCATGGCGGAGCCAGAAGTCGAGTTTGTTAACATGGAGATATTTTCACTACCGGTACTTTTCTTTTGTCGAGCACAAAGAAAATAACATTTTAGTTAAATGTAAATTGTGCTTTGGATCAAAGATCCTATCTACTGCCAGTGATTCAAATCTGCTGAAACAGCTACATAAGCAACATGCTTCCACGTAGCTAGTAAAGAGAGACAGAGACTCCAATGCCACTTCACATCCACCACCACCATTTAAGGATTAACTCTGGCTCTGCTCATCATTCAGCACTGAAGGTACACACTCTGTCAATCAATGTTCCCTCTAATTGTTCATGTGTGTGAGCAAATGCAAAAAGTCCCTGAGCATTGAGTGGAGGCCATGTGAGCAACATCAGACGTGCACACTGTGCCGTGGCTACACCAGCAGCACACCTGTCCCAAACCTGACTAAATAACAAGTTACATCTCCATCCATCCATCCATTTTATACCGCGTGTCCCTTTTGGGATCGCTGCAGCCTATCTCAGCTGCATTCGGGCGGAAGGCGGGGTACACCCTGGACAAGTCCCCACCTCATTGCAGGGCCAACACAGATAGACAGACAACATTCTCTTATTATTATAATCAAATGACAGCAAAATATTGTTTTTCATGAACTGTGTACTTGTATTGTTTGTCTGGGTGGAGGTCCTGCTTTGGAAATAATTTGTACCCCTTTCAGACATTGCATTTAGTTCCCATTAAAACATTCACATGTTGCACAATGAGATGTAAGCAGGGGATCATGTGTACATTCCTGCAACTTCCTGTTTGTAAAATATATATTTTTATTAGTAGTTATTTAATATACTAACAGCATGTCATGATTAATATTTATAAATGAAGATTCCTAATAAATGACACTAGAATAAGCACACATTTGATTGGTAAATCATAGAGTAACGACCTGGAATGACACTTTATGTGTGGTGTTGGAGTTGTCCGACTTTTTGTGTGTCTGTAAACGCATCACTGGCTAAGTGCCATATGTGCATGTGTTGGCGCAAGTGAGAAAGAGCGAGCGGCTGCTGTTGATATAACAAAGTTGCTTTTGTTCTGGTTTGTACTGCAGAAAATTACCACTTTTGCTAGATATCATTTCTTTACTAATGTTTTGGTGATGTGTTTATGGCCGACAATAAAGAGTTTTGCTCAGTAAAGTGATGGATGGAATTCATGTCCTCAAAGCGTCTCGACAGACGTTACAATATTTGAACAATGATGACGAAAACTGTTTTCTCTGTCGTGTCCGTGTGTCGAAAATTGTTATGCGCTTATTTTTTTATTTGATTTTGTGTGTGGCATAGATTTGCCGTGCGCAGAGGACGCTTGAGCAGTGCGCAATTGCACAGGCGCGCACCTTAGAGGGAACGTTGCTGTCAATTCTCTTATATACTGTTTCATTCTAGACTTCTAGAGTGTTTGATTATCACATCACTCTAAATGTATAGACTATAAAGTTCACAAACATAAAGAGGGATCCTAGTGGGCCAGGCCAATCTTTCCTTATATCTAAACTAAAAATGGGGAAATGTGTAGAGTGTCCTGGGCTTCAGACATGATTTTGTGTCAGAATTCCTTGAGGAAAAAAACGCCTGGTTAGGCTTTGTGTATGTAGTGTGTGCCTTCCTTGCTTTACAGCTATGTTGTTATTATACTGTTTGTTACTTATGTATGTTATGTTGCAGATATTTGAAATAGTTTTGTCAATTTGTTCTGGCCAGAAACAAATTGGCCCTTTGAAACATATCTTTGTCTTTGTGTTGTATGTAGACCACATTGTTTGTGTGTTGTATGTAGAGCACATTGCTTAGCAGAGTTCAGTGATGCAAATGCATGTCAAGTTGATCAACACATTGTATTATTCTCCAGTGCAATAACAGTACTGAAATGAAGGCTAAAAGGGCATTAATGGGAGCCTTTAAAAAAAAAAGAAGAAAAAAAGAAGTAACTAAATAGTTACTTTTCACAGTAACACATTACTTGTTGGTGTAAGTAACTGAGTTAGTAACTGAGTTACTTTTTAAATGAAGTAACTAGTAACTGTAACTAGTTACTGGTTTTCAGTAACTAACCCAACACTGCAGATGATACATATTTAACAATCATACACATTTACATACAAAAAGAAAAGAAAAAGGATGACAGAAAAATGAATATGCTGAAGCCAAAGCTTATATTTGGGGGGATTACCCCCAATACTTCTTAGACGGAAACACAAATAATGACAACATGAAGGAAGTAGTTGAAAGCGTCAATAATTACTTTGTAAATATTGGACCAAAATTGGAAGAAAGGATTCCAGACCCAGTTTCAATTGAGGACTATAATGATACCATAGAGCCAAATCCCAACTCCATGTTCCTCAGTAATGTGACACAGGAGGAAATAGTTATAATCCTGTAGTCTAAGACTTCAACTGATTGTAATGGAATTGATATGGAAACCATAAAAAAGGTTCTAGAAGAGATCTCAGGACCATTCATGTATATTAGTAACCTATCATTTCAGATACCCAAACACAATGAAAATAGCTAAAGTTGCACCAATTTATAAGACTGGAGACAAACACCAATTTACAAATTATAGACCTGTTTCTTTACTTCCACAGTTTTCTAAAATCATTGAAAAGGTGTCCAATAACATATTAGAGAGTTTCACAAACAAACATAGAATACTAGAAGAGAACCAATATGGATACACAGCTAATGTTTCAACTTTGATGGCTTTAATTGAAATGACAGAAGAAATCAGCAATGCAATAGATAGTAAAAATGTGCAGCAGCAGTGTTGTTGGATCTAACTAAAGCATTTGACACAATTAATCACAATATTTTCATCCAAAAACTAGAAGGATATGGCATCAGAGGGTTGGTCTTAAACTGGATAAGAAGTTATTTAACCAACAGGAAACAATACGTGAAGCTAGGCCAACACACTTCTACAACACTAAATATATCCTGTGGTGTACCTCAGGGATCAATACTAGGACCTACATTATTCAATCTCTATATAAATGACATTTGTAAAGTTATAAAAGATTTAAAGTTAGTATTATTTGCGGATGATACAACAGTGTTTTGTTCAGGAGAGAACACACAGAAGATAATACAAATAATAACAGAAGAAATGAACACATTAAAAAGATGCTTTGACAATCGTTGAATCTCAGTAAAAGTAAAATAATGCTATTTGGTAACAGAAGAGAAAGTCAGACACAAATAGACGAAATAGACGGAATAGAAATTGAAAGACTAAATGAAACCACATTTCTAGGTATAATAATTGATGATAAATTTAACTGGAAATGTCATGTAAAAAATATACAACATAAAGTAGCAAGAAACACGTCAATAATGAATAAAGCAAAACATGTTCTAGACCAAAAATGACTTCATATTCTCTACTGCTCGCTAGTGTTACATATCTGACTTATTGTGTAGAAATATGGAAAATAAGTACAAAAGTACACTTCATACATTAACTGTGTTACAAAAAAGATCAGTTTTAATAATACATCATGTTGGATATAGACAACATACAAACACTTTATTTATTCAATCACAAATACTGAAATTCCACCACATAGTGAATTTGCAAACAGCTAAAATGATACACAAAGCAAACTATAACCTGCTAGCCAAGAATGTACAACAATTCTCAACAAAAGAGGAGAAATATAATCTTAGAGAAAAACGTCATTTAAAACATTTGTATGCACGTACAACACTTAAGACCTTCAGTATATCAGTATGTGGAATTAAATGATGGAATGGATGAAGCAAAGCAATCAAACAATGTACTAATATGATCCACTTCAAGAAACTCTTCACACTTAAAGTGTTTACAAAGTACAAAGAAGAAGAACCATGATAAACATTCTCAATTTATTTAATCCATCATTCATTTTCTACATCATCTTACTCATCTCACCATATGAAATATAACTTACTTCACTCATTATTATTGATTTATTTATTTAAATGGTAAATGGGTTGTACTTGTATAGGGCTTTTCTACCTTTTTAAGGAACTCAAAGCGCTTTGACCCTATTTCCACATTCACCCATTCACACACATTCACACACTGATGGCGGGAGCTGCCATGTACGACGCTAACCAGGCCCATCAGGAGCAAGGGTGAAGTGTCTTGCCCAAGGACACAACGGACGTGACTAGGATGGTAGAAGGTGGGGATTGAACCAGTAACCCTCAGGTTGCTGGCACGGCCACTCTCCCAACTTCGCCACGCCGTTCCTGTTTATTTTTTACTGTGATTACATTAATTGCAGGAACTGTTTGTATTACTAGGTCCATCAGTGTTAAATATTATAAACTTATCACTTTCCTCCGGCACTGTTCCCCTAGCAATCAAAAAAGCGGTTATTCATCCTCTGCTCAAAAGACCTAACCTCGATCCTGACCTCATGGTAAACTACGGACCGGTCTCCCACCTTCCCTTTATTTCCAAAATCCTCGAAAAAATAGTTGCACAGCAGCTAAATGAACACTTAGTGACTAACAATCTCTGTGAACCTTTTCAATCCGGTTTCAGGGCAAATCACTCTACGGAGACAGCCCTCGCAAAAATGACTAATGATCTATTGCTAACGATGGATTCTGATGCTTCATCTATGTTGCTGCTTCTTGATCTTAGCGCCGCTTTCGATACCGTCGATCATAATATTTTATTAGAGCGTATCAAAACACGTATTGTTATGTCAGACTTAGCCTTGTCTTGGTTTAACTCTTATCTTACTGACAGGATGCAGTGTGTCTCCCATAACAATGTGACCTCGGACTATGTCAAGGTAACGTGCGGAGTTCCCCAGGGTTCGGTTCTTGGCCCTGCACTCTTTAGTATTTACATGCTGCCGCTGGGTGACATCATACGCAAATACGGTGTTAGCTTTCACTGTTATGCTGATGACACCCAACTCTACATGCCCCTAAAGCTGACCAACACGCCGGATTGTAGTCAGCTGGAGGCGTGTCTTAATGAAATTAAACAATGGATGTCCGCTAACTTTTTGCAACTCAACGCTAAGAAAACGGAAATGCTGATCATCGGTCCTGCTCAACACCGACATTTATTTAATAATACCACCTTAACATTTGACAACCATACAATTACACAAGGCGACTCGGTAAATAATCTGGGTATTATCTTCCACCCAACTCTCTCGTTTGAGTCGCACATTAAGAGTGTTACTAAAACGGCCTTCTTTCATCTCCGTAATATCGCTAAAATTCATTCCATCTTGTCCACTAGCGACGCTGAGATCATTATTCATGCGTTCGTTACGTCTCGTCTCGATTACTGTAACGTATTATTTTCGGGTCTCCCTATGTCTAGCATTAAAAGATTACAGTTGGTACAAAATGCGGCTGCTAGACTTTTGACAAAAACAAGAAAGTTTGATCATATTACGCCTATACTGGCTCACTTGCACTGGCTTCCTGTGCACTTAAGATGTGACTTTAAGGTTTTACTACTTACGTATAAAATACTACACGGTTTAGCTCCAGCCTATCTCGCCGATTGCATTGTACCATATGTCCCGGCAAGAAATCTGCGTTCAAAGAACTCCGGATTATTAGTGATTCCCAGAGCCAAAAAAAAGTCTGCGGGCTATAGAGCGTTTTCTATTGGGGCTCCAGTACTCTGGAATGCCCTCCCGGTAACAGTTAGAGATGCTACCTCAGTAGAAGCATTTAAGTCCCATCTTAAAACTCATTTGTATAATCTAGCCTTTAAATAGACCCCCCTTTTTTAGACCAGTTGATCTGCCGTTTCTTTTCTTCTCTCCTCTTCTCCCCTGTCCCTTGCGAGGGGGAGTTGCATAGGTCCGGTGGCCATGGATGAAGTGCTGGCTGTCCAGAGTCGGGACCCCGGGTGGACCACTAGCCTGTGCATCGGTTGGGGACATCTCTGCGCTGCTGACCCGTCTCCGCTCGGGATGGTTTCCTGCTGGCCCCGATGTGGACTGGACTCTCGCTGATGTGTTGGATCCACTGTGGACTGGACTTTCACAATGTTATGTCAGACCCACTCGACATCCATTGCTTTCGGTCTCCCCTAGAGGGGGGGGGTTACCCACATATGCGGTCCTCTCCAAGGTTTCTCATAGTCATTCACCGACGTCCCACTGGGGTGAGTTTTTCCTTGCCCGTATGTGGGCTCTGTACCGAGGATGTCGTTGTGGCTTGTGCAGCCCTTTGAGACACTTGTGATTTAGGGCTATATAAATAAACATTGATTGATTGATTGATTGATTGACTTATGGAGTATATTGTGAATACATTGAGAACAGGAAGTGAACAAAAGTGTTAGCAACTGTTATGTAAAAGAAAAGGGGTAGGATTAAATAAGCTCTGCTTCTTCCTACTCCTTTTCCAACATGTGGAATAGACAAACTGGAAATGTTGATGTATAATGTTGTATGCATGCATGTGTGATGTATCATGTTTTATGCATGCATGTGTGATGTATCATGTTGTAAGCATGCATGTGTGATGTATCATGTTGTATGTATGCATGTGTGATGTATCATGTTGTATGCATGCATGTGTGATGTATCATGTTGTATGCATGCATGTGTGATGTATCATGTTGTATGCATGCATGTGTGATGTATCATGTTGTATGCATGCATGTGTGATGCATCATGTTGTATGCATGCATGTGTGATGCATCATGTTGTATGCATGCATGTGTGATGTATCATGTTGTATGCATGCATGTGTGATGTATCATGTTGTATACATGCATGTGTGATGTATCATGTTGTATGCATGCATGTGTGATGTATCATGTTGTATGCATGCATGATGTATCATGTATGCATGCATGCATGTGTGATGTATCATGTTGTATGCATGCATGTGTGATGTATCATGTTGTATGCATGCATGTGTGATGTATCATGTTGTATGCATGCATGTGTGATGTATCATGTTGTATGCATGCATGTGTGATGCATCATGTTGTATGCATGCATGTGTGATGTATCATGTTGTATGCATGCATGTGTGATGTATCATGTTGTATGCATGCATGTGTGATGCATCATGTTGTATGCATGCATGTGTGATGCATCATGTTGTATGCATGCATGTGTGATGTATCATGTATGCATGCATGTGTGATGTATCATGTTGTATACATGCATGTGTGATGCATCATGTTGTATGCATGCATGTGTGATGTATCATGTTGTATGCATGCATGTGTGATGTATCATGTTGTATGCATGCATGTGTGATGTATCATGTTGTATGCATGCATTTGTGATGTATCATGTTGTATGCATGCATGTGTGATGTATCATGTTGTATGCATGCATGTGTGATGTATCATGTTGTATGCTTGCATGTTCCAAATAAAGTCAAAGTCAAGTCAAGTCAACTAACACTTGGTGGACATTCAAGACACAAAATGCAAATGGAGTATTGTTGGTGTATTTTGGATGGTTATAGAGGACCTCCCATTGGCTCCATTGCAAGTGGACTTTTATTTACATTTATGAGTTAGAATTAGGGCTGGGTGATATATGGAATATACCGGATATATCGTGGGTTTGTCTCTGTGCGATATAGAAAATGACTATATGGTGATATTGGAGTATACGTTCTCACACAGTTGCTTTTAGCTGCAGGCATTACACTATAGGCTCTTCTCACTCTTTCTTGTCTCTCCTTCTCACAGAGACATAAAACAAGCGCACCTTCTTACATACGTCACATACTGTCACGTGTGCAACGTCATACGCTCTCACGGAGCAGACAGGTAGCGGCATGGTAACGTTAGCTGTGGTGCTAGTGGTAATACGAGAGAGAGAAGGTGCCAATCTGGTAATAATTCATTCCCCAAAAAAACATCGTCTGGCGGTGGTTTGGCTTCAAGCGGGTAGATGGTGAACAAGTATGTGGCAAAAGCGTTGCTACAAAAAGTAGCAGCACTGCTAATGTAGCATCATTTGAAAAGTCACCCGCTAGAGCAGGGGTCACCAACGCGGTGCCCGCGGGCACCAGGTAGCCCTTAAGGACTAGATGAGTAGCCCGCCGGCCTGTTCTAAAAATAGCGCAAATAGCAGCACTTACCAGTGAACTGCATCTATTTTTTAAATGTTATTTATTTACTAGCAAGGGGGTCTCGCTTTGCCCGACATTTTTAATTCTAAGAGAGACAAAACTCAAATAGAATTTGAAAATCCAAGAAAATATTTTAAAGACTTGGTCTTCACTTGTTTAAATACATTCATTTTTTTTTTTTTACTTTGCTTCTTATAACTTTCAGAAAGACAATTTTAGAGAAAAAATACAACCTTAAAAATGATTTTAGGATTTTTAAACACATATACCTTTTTACCTTTTAAATTCCTTCCTTTTCTTTCCTGACAATTTAAATCAATGTTCAAGTATTTATTTATTTTTTATTGTAAAGAATAATACATACATTTTAATTTAATTCTTCATTTTAGCTTCTATTTTTTCAACGAAGAATATTTGTGAAATATTTCTTCAAACTTATTATGATTAAAATTCAAAAAAAAATATTCTGGCAAATCTAGAAAATCTGTACAATCAACTTTAAATCTTATTTCAAGGTCTTTTGAATTTATTTTAAAATATTTGTTCTGGAAATCTAGAAGAAATAATGATCTGTCTTTGTTAGAAATATAGCTTGGTCCAATTTGTTATATACTCTAACAAAGTGTAGATTGGATTTTAACCTATTTAAAACATGTCATCAAAATTCTAAAATTAATTTTAATCAGGAAAACATACTAATGATGTTCCATAAATTCTTTTTTCAAGTTTTTCTCTTCTTTTTTTCGGTTGAATTTTGAATTTTAAAGAGTTGAAATTGAAGATAAACTTAGTTTCAAAATTTAATTGTCATTTTTTCGTGTTTTCTCCTCTTTTAAACCGTTCAATTAAGTGTAAATATCATTAATTATTAATAATAAGATAGAGTTAAAGGTAAATTGAGCAAATTGGCTATTTCTGGCAATTTATTTAAGTGTGTATCAAACTGGTAGCCCTTCGCATTAATCAGTACCTAAGAAGCAGCTCTTGGTTTCAAAAAGGTTGGTGACCCCTGCGCTAGAGAATGAAGAGTGCTTGAAACTCTGCATGTCAACATCTCCGTTCAGTGCCACACCCACAAAATGCCCAAGCAACCATTTCCACATCAACACCGTATGAAACAAATAGTCAACAACAGAAGGAGATAACGTCCGCAGGAACCTACCACATAGTGAAGGACATACACTATTTGATTTCCTATTATGCAGCTCATTTTTATTTGACACTTATTGAAATATCTTGTGTGACATCATGCACAAAAGTGCACTTTATTTGTTTTAAACTATTGTAGTGGCGTTCTGTACAAAAAGTGCACTTTAATTTAGTGTTGTTTTGATATGTCATCTTAGTGACATCATGCACAAAAGTGCACTAATAGCTTGTTTTAAAATGTCTCTGACAATCTTGCACTTTCTGTTTTGAAATGACATGAATGTTTATGCCACTGCTTAATAACTGTTTCATGAATACACTTTTGCTAATTTGACTTAGTTGTGGTTTCCCTCTCTGCATGAAAGTTTAAAAGTAGCATATATTAATGCAGTATGAAGAAGAATGTTTTAATGTAGACACATAGAATCATCATACTGCTGTGATTATATGCATCAAGTGTTCATTCAAGGCTAAGGCAAAATATCCACATATATATGGTGTATCGTGACATGGCCTAAACATATCAACATGTATATATAGTGTATCATGACATGGTCTAAACATATCCACATATATATGGTGTATCGTGACATGGACTAAACATATACATATATATATAGGGTGTATCGTGACATGGACTAAACATATCCACATATATATGGTGTATCGTGACATGGACTAAACATATCCACATATATATGGTGTATCGTGACATGGACTAAACATATCCACATATATATGGTGTATCGTGACATGGACTAAACATATCCACATATACATGGTGTATCGTGACATGGCCTAAACATATCCACATATATATGGTGTATCGTGACATGGCCTAAACATATCCACATATATATGGTGTATCGTGACATGGCCTAAACATATCCACATATATATGGTGTATCGTGACATGGACTAAACATATCCATATATATATAGGGTGTATCGTGACATGGACTAAACATATCCACATATATATGGTGTATCGTGACATGGACTAAACATATCCACATATATATGGTGTATCGTGACATGGCCTAAACATATCCACATATATATGGTGTATCGTGACATGGCCTAAACATATCCACATATACATGGTGTATCGTGACATGGCCTAAACATATCCACATATATATGGTGTATCGTGACATGGCCTAAACATATCCACATATATATGGTGTATCGTGACATGGCCTAAACATATCCACATATATATGGTGTATCGTGACATGGCCTAAACATATCCACATATATATGGTGTATCGTGACATGGGCTAAACATATCCACATATATATGGTGTATCGTGACATGGACTAAACATATCCACATATATATGGTGTATCGTGACATGGACTAAACATATCCACATATATATGGTGTATCGTGACATGGACTAAACATATCCACATATACAGTCAAGAAAATAAGTATTTGAACACCCTGCTATTTTGCAAGTTCTCCCACTTAGAAATCATGGAGGGGTCTGAAATTTTCACGGTAGGTGCATGTCCACTGTATGAGCGATAACCTAAAAAGAAAAATCCAGAAATCACAATCTATGATTTTTTAACAATTTATTCGTGTGATACAGCTGAAAATAAGTATTTGAACACCTGTCTATCAGCTAGAATTCTGACCCTCAAAGACCTGTTAGTCCGCCTTTAAAAGTCCTCCTCCACTCCACTGTATTATCCTGAATCAGATGCACCTGTGTGAGGTCGTTAGCTGCATAAAGACACCTGTCCACCCCATACAATCAGTAAGACCCAACATTCAGCATGGCTAAGAGCAAAGAGCTGTCCAAAGACACCAGAGACAAAATTGTACAACTCCACAAGGATGGAAAGGGCTACGGAGAAATTGCCAAGCAGCTTGGTGAAAAAAGGTCCACTGTTGGAGCAATCATTAGAAAATGGAAGAAGCTAAACATGACGGTCAATCTCAATCGAAGTGGAGCCCCATGCAAGATATCACCTCGTGGGGTCTCAATGATGCTAAGAAAGGTGAGGAATCAGCCCAGGACTACACGGCAGGACTTGGTCAATGACCTGAAAAGAGCTGGGACCACTGTTTCCATGGTCACTGTTGGTAATACACTAAGACGTCATGGTTTGAAATCATGCATGGCACGGAAGGTTCCCCTGCTTAAACCAGCACATGTTAAGGCCCGTCTAAAGTTTGCCAATGACCATTTGGATGATCCAGAAGAGTCATGGGAGAAAGTTTTGTGGACAGATGAGACCAAAATTGACCTTTTTGGTCATAATTCCACTATGCGTGTTTGGAGGAAGAAGAATGATGCTTACCATCCCAAGAACACCATCCCTACTGTGAAGCATGGGGGTGGTAGCATCATGCTTTGGGGGTGTTTTTCTGCTCATGGGACAGGACGACTGTACTGTATTAAGGAGAGGATGACTGCAGCCATGTATTGTGAGATTTTGGCCAAAAACCTCCTTCCCTCAGTCAGATCATTGAAGATGAATCGTAGCTGGATCTTCCAACATGACAATGACCCAAAGCACACAGCCAGGAAAACCAAGACGTGGCTCTGTAAGAACCATATCAAGGTTCTGGAGTGGCCTAGCCAGTCTCCAGACCTAAATCCAATTGAAAATCTTTGGAGGGAGCTGAAAGTCTGTGTTACTCAGCGACAGCCCAGAAACCTGACTGATCTAGAGAAGATCTGTGTGGAGGAGTGGGCCAAAATCCCTCCTGCAGTCTGTGCAAACCTGGTGAAGAACTACAGGAAACGTTTGACCTCTGTAATTGCAAACAAAGGCTACTCTACCAAATATTAATGTTGGTGTTCAAATACTTATTTTCAGCTATATCACACAAATAAATTGTTAAAAAATCATAGATTGTGATTTCTGGATTTTTCTTTTTAGGTTATCTCTCATACAGTGGACATGCACCTACCATGGAAATTTCAGACCCCTCCATGATTTCTAAGTGGGAGAACTTGCAAAATAGCAGGGTGTTCAAATACTTATTTTCTTGACTGTATATGGTGTATCGTGACATGGCCTAAACATATCCACATATATATGGTGTATCGTGACATGGACTAAACATATCCACATATATATGGTGTATCGTGACATGGCCTAAACATATCCACATATATATGGTGTATCGTGACATGGCCTAAACATATCCACATATATATGGTGTATCGTGACATGGACTAAACATATCCACATATATATGGTGTATCGTGACATGGACTAAACATATCCACATATATATGGTGTATCGTGACATGGACTAAACATATCCACATATATTTGGTGTATCGTGACATGGCCTAAACATATCCACATATATATGGTGTATCGTGACATGGACTAAACTTATCCACATATATATGGTGTATCGTGACATGGACTAAACATATCCACATATATATGGTGAATCGTGACATGGCCTAAACATATCCACATATATATAGTGTATCGTGACATGGACTAAACACATCCACATATATATGGTGTATCGTGACATGGCCTAAACATATCCACATATATATGGTGTATCGTGACATAGACTACACATATCTACATATATATGATGTATCGTGACATGGCCTAAACATATCCACATATATATGGTGTATCGTGACATGGCCTAAACATATCCACATATACACGATACACCATATACATGTGGATATGATTAGGCCATGTCACGATACACCATATATATGTGGATATGTTTAGGCCATGTCACGATACACCATATACAGGCGGATATGTTTAGGCCATGTCACGATACACCATATACATGCGGATATGTTTAGGCCATGTCACGATACACCATATACATGTGGATATGTTTAGGCCATGTCACGATACACCATATACATGCGGATATGTTTAGGCCATGTCACGATACACCATATACATGTGGATATGTTTAGGCCATGTCACGATACACCATATACATGTGGATATGTTTAGGCCATGTCACGATACACCATATACATGTGGATATGTTTAGGCCATGTCACGATACACCATATACATGTGGATATGTTTAGGCCATGTCACGATACACCATATACATGTGGATATGTTTAGGCCATGTCACGATACACCATATACATGTGGATATGTTTAGGCCATGTCACGATACACCATATACATGTGGATATGTTTAGGCCATGTCACGATACACCATATACATGTGGATATGTTTAGGCCATGTCACGATACACCATATATATGTGGATATGTTTAGGCCATGTCACGATACACCATATACATGTGGATATGTTTAGTCCATGTCACGATACACCATATATATGTGGATATGTTTAGGTCATGTCACGATACATCATATATATGTGGATATGTTTAGTCCATGTCACGATACACCATATATATGTGGATATGTTTAGGCCATGTCACGATACACCATATATATGTGGATATGTTTATATATGGTGTATCGTGACATGGCCTAAACATATCCACATATATATGGTGTATCGTGACATGGCCTAAACATATCCACATATATATGGTGTATCGTGACATGGCCTAAACATATCCACATATATATGGTGTATCGTGACATGGCCTAAACATATCCACATATATATGGTGTATCGTGACATGGACTAAACATATCCACGTATATATGGTGTATCGTGACATGGACTAAACATATCCACATATTAATAAAAGGCCATATTGCCCAGCCCTAGTTAGAATGTGATTTTATTTATTTTTCTAAATATATCCACCATCATGTATTTTATAATGATTGTGAACGATAGAAACAATTCCCCCCCAAAAAGTGCAGTTCCCCTCTAAATTGCAATGATTAGATTTAAGACTTGAAGTGTATGAGCATGAAGTGATGAAGCCTACTTGGATGAGTCTTCTAAGACAAAGTGAACAGTCCAGTTGTGATGGATTGAATGCCCTGAGAATAAAATGATATGTGCTTACTTGGACTGTGATGAAGCTGTGAGGACTCAGGTGCTTTGTCTTCATGCTCTTCAGTCTCCACAGAGACAACAGTCAGTGGAAACTTGCTGACATCATCCTCCTCTTCCTCTTTCATGTGTGGATCCTCCTCTTCCTCTTTCATGTAGGTGGGCTGTGGATCATCCTCTTCCTCTTTAATGTGGGTGGGCTGTGGATCCTCCTCTTCCTCTTTATTGTGAAGGGGCTGCTGGACATCTGTTGGGTAAATAAGATAGAGAGAATAGAAATAGTTTTGGACTGACACTATTAACACAATGACATTATTTGTGTTCTTTTGTGTTAAAAGTGTGTAACAAAACAACCAATACAAACACAGGAAATACTTCCTTTTGTCCCAGCCACTAAAATTAATTTAAAAGTGAGTACAAAAACAGACTTGGAAATTTGATGAGGAGCAAGTTTTTTTTTATAAGTACAAGGCAGAATTGATTAAGGCATTCTTAACTTTACACTCACTGATATAAAGTGTGTAAATATTTAATTCTGTATACGGTCTATGACACCTAAACTTTATCTCTAAACTTAACCATAATTTGTGGTGTAGAATGACATCTGGAACTCAAGATAGTTCCACATGTCTGGGAACGCCACCGACGAATAATCCTTGATATTACTCAACAAATCTTTAGGGATCTATTCCGTTTCAGAATTAGATTTTGTTCTCGTATCTGCTTTTCGCAGGAAGATCTAGGCCAGGGGTGTTTAAACTAATTTTAGATGGGGGGCCACATGGAGGAAGATCTACTCCAAGTTGACCGGACTGGTAAAATCACAACAAGATACCTAAAAAATAAAGACAACTGCAGATTGTTTTCTTTGTTTAAAAATAGAACAAACACATTCTGAAAATGTACAAATCATAATGTTGTTTTTTTACATACAATTATAATGTTCATAACAATAATGTTCATGTTGGAGGGGTTGTGAATGACTGAAGTATGAAATCCGTGCTGCAGTCTGCAGGTGTACCTAATGTTGTGGCCCAGCAGTCATTCACAACTCCTCCAACACGAATATGATTGTTTTTGCACTTTTTGGCTTCTTATTATATAACTTTTTTAAATAGATTCAATCTTGCACGTGGAAAGTTTAAGTGTGGGCTTTAGTTGATATAACACTCCCGTCAGGGGGTGCATTCTACGGCGGGGGTGCATTATCCACCAGGAGGCGGGATTACTGCGAGCCTCAGCCAGTGCGTCTTCGCAGCAGTTTTATGATTGCTCAGCACAAGAAATACGTTACACACATATAGTTGTTGACAAAATACACTGTACATTATATACCTCAGCTAACTAAACTATGGAAATGTACAATATAATTCCTATAGCAATACGGTCTCACTGCACAGCAGGCCAGCAGTTAGCCGGTCATTGCGCAATCCATGGTGAGGCACAACTGAGTGACGTGCCTCAACTGGCTGCTGATCATAGCATGTCTCTTCTCAGTATTTGAACGGCAAATGTGAAAATTCAGCGATTTTGAATAAAAATAATCTAAAACTGGTGAAGTTAAATGGAAAATAACTTTATAGTATAATCACTGGATACATATAACAATTTAATTATTTTTTTTTCTTTTTACATTTTTTTTCTTTCCATGATGGCACGTGAGGCCCCGCCTCACCTGCCTCCCCTGACTGCACGTCACTGCTAAACTCTCTGTTCTGGCAAAAGTGCTTGAATCCCTTATCAGTGAACAGATAAAATACTTTTTGGACACCAACTTTATTCTGTCACCTTTTCAGTCAGGTTTTGGCAGAAATCACAGTACTGTTACTGCTGCTAAAGCTTCTGTGAAAGGATTGCAGTCTACCTTGTCTGTATGCACATGTGTTATGTCAGCAAGTTTTAATGTTGTACATGTCATGTTTTATGTGTTGTTTACTGTTTTTAATGTAACCTTGCTGCTGCCCTCTTGGCCAGGTCTCCCTTTGACAAGAGATCTTTGATCTCAATGGGATTTTTACCTGGTTAAATAAAGAAAAAAAAAAAAGAAAAAAAAAACAGCTGTTTATGTCAAGTCTTAAAGAAGTCAACAATGTGTGCAGTGCAAGGTGAAATGCAGTTATGTCATCTTCTTGTCAATAACACACACATCACACTTTTCGTGTGGTTGCTTCCTTATTTGTCATTATTCAAAGCTGATTTTAATGTGTAGCAGCAGCAGCTGAACTCAATGTGACAACGTGTCATAGTTACGTCAGTCAGCTGGAATTAAAAACACAAGTAGTTGTGTCGTTAGTCCAGAATCTTCACGGTCCTCATGGACGACATAATTAGGAACTAGTACTAAAAAAAATGGTACTTGGTATACATCCCTAATCTTCACCACTAAACTTTTGAAATATGCTGACATATGTGCTGCTAAAGGTAAATAAACAGTAGCCATATTGAATGTTTGCCTTCATTTGACCACGTGAGGTAAGGAGGACGGCCTCTAGGTCACATGGTTACACCCCAGCAATTACACTGTTGATAATTGATGAGCATTCATTTTTAAATGGTGGTGTTAAAAAGCAAGTATATCTCCATCTTTAGTCATAAATGTGGCCCCCGGATGAACATGTGTCACAAACATTGTATTAGATGATATGTGGATGTTGTGCTTACTTGGACTGTGATGAAGCTGTGAGGACTCAGGTGCTTTGTCTTCATGCTCTTCAGTCTTCACAGAGACAACAGTCATGACATCATCCTCCTCCTGCCCTACAGGACTCTCTCCCTCCTCTTCCTCTTTAAAATATGGGGGCTGTGAATCCTCCTTGTCCCCTTTAAAATGTGAGGGCTGTGGATCCGCTGAAGTGAAACTGTCCCCCTGCAGATGAGGGAGACATTCTTCTTGGTGTCCAATCAGCTGATGGATGTCTACAGGACACAAACAAAACACATTTTAACTCCTACATGCTAAATATTAAATCGTACATGAAATATAAGGCTGTGGCTATTCAATCAATCAATCAATCAATGTTTATGTATATAGCCCTAAATCACAAGTGTCTCAAAGGGCTGTACAAGCCACAACGACATCCTCGGTACAGAGCCCACATACGGGCAAGGAAAACTCACCCCAGTGGGACATCAATGTGAATGACTATGAGAAACCTTGGAGAGGACCGCATATGTGGGTAACCCCGCTATTGAACATTTTATTAATCAAGTGTTCTACTGGAAATGTTTTCGATTAATCGAGTAACTTGATAAAACATAGTGTTGCTTGGTTAAAGACAAATGTAAGTGACTATAATACATTTCACTTAATAATGAACGACCAAATGGTTTGAGATGGTATGAGATCAAGATGTCATCTTTAGATCAGGCTTTGTTTTTTCCACAATCACTGCCACATTAAAAAGTTAAAGTACCAATGATTGTCACACACACACTACGTGTGGCCAGATTATTCTCTGCATTTGACCCATCACCCTTGATCACCCCCTGGGAAGTGAGGGGAGCAGTGAGCAGCAGCGGTTGCCGCGCCCGGTAATCATTTTTATGGTGATTTAACCCCCAATTCCAACCCTTGATGCTGAGTGCCAAGCAGGAAAGTAATGGGTCCCATTTTTATAGTCTTTGGTATGACTCAGTCGGGGTTTGAACTCACAACCTACCCATCTCAGGGCGGACACTCTAACGACCACTAGGCCACTGAGTAGGTGGATGTAGTAGGTGTTGTAGTAGGTTAATGGCTGCATCAATATGAAGGAAATAACAGGTCAGTATAGCTTTTACACACATAAGTAACTTGTCAAACCTGCCAGCTAGCAGGCTAGGTTTACAGAGTCAGTTACCATGGCAACTGACTCTGAACTTTGTCTTACCTCTCTTATTTGTGGAGGTCAAACTCTCGAGCTTTACATACTCAGAACTTTGTCTTACCTCTCTTATTTGTGGAGGTCAAACTCTCGAGCTTTACATACTCAGGAGTTTGCACTTAACCTGCTCTCGGGAATATTCCCCCGGTGACTGTGTGAGTTTTGTGTAAACATGTTGATGCACATTGTTACAAACTGAGAGGAACATCAACCTTTCATAAATATTGTCTGGTTTTTATGAACAACATAAAACAATCAGTGCATCATCCAATTCATCTTCCTATAGACAATCTATTGAAGAATAGTGTTAATAATAAATATAAAGTTAGTAAAGATGTGAGAGTAAGAAGTAAACAAACCTGTTGTGTGTAACACAACTTGATGTTGTCGCTCCTTCTCCTCTTTTGTTGAACAAAGTACCTCCTCGTACTCTGCTATGGTTCCTTCGCACATTTTCACACAATCACAACACTTTACACTCACACTTGATCTCTGCTTAGCGATGTGTTTTCATCACTTCCGCCTCTCTTTGTTAGCAGCTAACGAGCTAAGCTAACTAGCAAGCTAAGCTAGCTGGAGAAGCATCAAAGTGCGCTCAGACTAATATACAAACAGTTATTATTACTCTATTTAATAGAGTGTAAAAAGGACATATATGTGTACATGGACGCACAGATTAAGAACACTGCAATAACGTCTTCACCGTCAGACGCCATCTTGCTTTATCCTCGCCGTGTTTGCGTCGCGCGCAGTCTTGTCAGATCTCGCGAGAGAAAGAAGTAAGCAGCTCTTTTCCAGATCTCGCGAGAGAAATAAGTACAACCAGCTCCAAACCCGGTAAAACTGTTTTATTATATACTATTTACATATTCTGAAAATAAAAGTAAACTTGTCCACTTATTTTCGTAAAAATATTCAAATATTTAACAATGTATTGAAACAACAGTAGCAAAAGGAAAGAAAAAAAAGAAACAAAATAAATATTACACTCATGATATTTTTTTGCCTTTAATGCTAATCGTTTTTATAATGTATTTTAGAATGTGGGAGGTTGTCATGTTCTTTTTAAATTTCCTTTGGCATTATATTTATATATATTACACTTTTATGCAGATGACTGCCACATTTATATGCCAATTTGAAAAGGCCACGGCCCCCTGACACCCCTTCTCAACGGTCTATGCCACGTCAAGGCTTGGTTAGCCCAGAATGTTTTAATAACGAATGAGGGAAAAACGAAAATTTCAGTTTTTGGTCCGGCCCTCACTGACTTAATTGGGACCATTGCAAAATGATGTGCGTCCCAAAGTCAGCAGCCTTGGCGTCACTATAGACAGCCATTTTAAACTTGACAAACAAGTCAATGGCGTTTTAAAATCCTGTTTTTATCATCTTTGTCTTTTAGTAAAGTTAAAACCGTTTTTATCTTTTAACCTTTTTGAACAAGTGGTGCATGCTTTTATTTCAAGTGGCCTGGACTACTGCAATGCACTTTATGCTGGCATTAGCCAAAAAGCTCTCTCCCGGTTGCAGTTAGTCCCGAACGTGCGCTCTGTGTGTGTCTAGGTGTGTCTGGGTGTGGGTGGGTGTGTGTGTGGGTGTGTGTGTCTGGGTGTGTCTGGATGTGGGTGTGTGTGTCTGGGTGTGGGTGTGTGTGTGGGAAGGGGAGGGGAGGGGAGGGGGTGCGCAATACAACGTAAACCGTTGGCCAAACAAAAATGAACCACAGAACACTATAGTGTTCTGTGGTTACTTTTTGGTTGGCCAAGCGGACGTGACGACAGGCTGTCCTCACTCAGGTCCGCACGGACCTGGAGGGGGCGTGCCTGTTGTCCGGCTGGAAATCGGGAGAAATTCGGGACAATGGTTGTCCCGGGAGATTTTCGGGAGAGGCACTGAAATTCGGGAGTCTCCCGGAAAATTCGGGAGGGTTGGCAAGTATGGTCTGATGTCATGTCTCACAACACTCATTAATGACTTGGAGATGGTCCTCCTTGTGAGCCATGAAGCGCATTGTCATCAGTGAAAGAGCCTTGAAAATTACTTTTTCCTGTCTTTGTCTTTGCAGCGAAAGGTCTCAGATCAAACATGGATCCGTCTTGGCGGTATCTGAAGTAGATGCCAATGTCAAAGTCCTTGATAGCATGGAGGATGACTTGTGTGAAGAAGAGGTTGAAGGTTGACACCGTTACTGATCCCAAAGCTGCAAGTATAGCCGTCGTTTTAGAGGACCTGGCCAATCATGTCATCGTGAGAGAGCCTTATCAACATTGTGAACTTTTCTGGGCTGCCCAATTTTGCCAACATAGACCAGAGTGCTTCAAGATTCACTGATTCCTTGGATAGTTCAACAAAGGCCTACAGGTCCATCTGTTGCTCAATACACTTTTCTGGGAGTTGGCGTATCACAATGCTTCTGCCCGGACAGAAACCACATTGTGCTTCTGGGAGACGATTCTCAGAAATGCCATCCGTTAGTCTGTTTTAGCAGGACACAAGCTCGGATCTTTCCAGCAATAGAGAGAAGCGATATACCTCTGTAGTTACCACAGTCCGAATTTCTGTCCTTTTTTTTAACATAAGATGACAATGGTGGCATCTCCAAGGGCAGGCTACGTATGTCTTTTGTCCAAAAGGTTAACTGGATGTTGTGAAATGCCTTGAAGGCTGTGGGTCCTAGGGCTTTGTACACTTCTACAGGTATGCCATTCTGAACTGCTGCTTTACCACAGCGTGTCTGGTCCATGGCAGTTCTCACTTCCCCCGAGTAGGAGGGAGGTACAGGCACACCTGAGTTGGCTTCTGTGGTATCTGTTGTAATGCCTCTTGGTCAACAGAAGGTGGTCTGTTGAGGAACTGACTAAAGAGTTTTTTCCAACGCCCACTGATAGATTTGCTCTTTAATTTGGTGGATGCATCAACAGAGAGAGGGTGTGCAGTGCCCCCTTTGGCTGGACCGAAGATGGCTTTGAGATGGCTGAAGAGCATTTTGGAGTTGAGAGGGTCTGCGTAACGCTGGATTTCCTCAGCTTTTGGCTCCCACCATGTGTCCTGCATAGAGCAGAGCTCTCTTTGGTCTTTTGCTTGACAGTCTTTAAACCTGTCATGTTGGGATCCACAGGTCAATATAGGCTCTTCTTTTTTCATCAATTCGAGCCTGTACAGTCATGTCGTACTCATCAAACTAGTTTTGAATTCTCTGCTTCTTGGCAAACAGAGGTTGTGCAGTCGCTGTTACTATGTCCCTGAACTGGGTCCAATTGTCTGGTGTACTGCCTGTAAGGTGTCCTTTTGAATCCAATTCTTGGTCCAAGCTGGCGGGAGAGTGAAGTTTGGCTGTATTAAACCATACTTTAGTGACTTTTGGCTATACTTTCACATGGTTCTTATTGGGCTAAATCTGGAACCTGGGTTATTAGTTTTCCTACCATCTTATGTGTCTAAACAATAAAATTCCTTGAATCCTTCAACTCCCCCAGCCGGATACTCACCAGAACCCCCTTAGTCCAGCACATCACCCTGGTCTTGCAGCAACTCCACTGGCTCCTCGTCAAAGACCGTAGCCAGTTTTAGATCATTTTCTTACGTGCAAGGTTATCCACAACCTCGCCCTGTCATATCTTCATATCTTTGGAACTTAAAAAGTATTTGAAAACTTTTTAATACTTTTTGGGGAGTAGCTTGTAGATGTGAAACATATGCAAGTAAGACCTATGCTGACCCACAGCATGTAGCAAATAAAGTAGAGGAATGTAATAAATGCAGTTATTTCTATCAGGAGCTGGAATGCTGCTTAGTGACGTGACCCCAAGGATGCAGAGAAAATACTCACATGGAGGGGAGGAAAGAATAGAAAACTCAACCACAAAATGAGTGGAGGAAAACAAAAGAAGGCGAGTGCAGAAGTAAATGCGCAAGAGGCGGAACTAATTTTGTACCAGAAACAACACGTGTACGCAAAGATCCGACGCTGTCTGGATGACAATCTGTACTGAAATAGGAGATTGATTGGCAACTGGGTACAAGTGTGTCCCGGTTGCATATCAGGCAGCTGGTGTGGAAGCCTGTGAACAGCACGAGGAAGTGAAAAACACCAAATAAGGGCACAGGAAAGGAACTTATATACCACGTACAGATAACAAGCAAACATAAGTCCAAAACAGTTACAAAGAAGTAACAATTTCCTCACTTTGGACGAAGATATCAACCTCTATTCTCTCTGGTCGGTGGAACCAATCAGATGATAGGACCCGCCCCCTGACTTTAATGGCTGAGTTTGAAAGATGAAATACATTTATGTATTTAATTCCATTTTTAATGAATTATCACATTTAAATAATTATTTAAAGATGTATTTATTTGTTTAATTTTGTCCCATTTGACCCTCCATATTTTTGGAACAGCAAGACTTCCACAATATGGACTCATTTAGCCTTTTCAAATCAAGAACACACTTATTCCAGAATGCTTATTCACTTTCATTTCAGCTATTTCTAGTTTCTTGTCTAAACTGACATTTTATGTTTTATATTGTTCAATGTTGTAATGTTTGTATCGTCTCTAGAAAGGCACCTTATAAATAACATTGATTATTATTATTCATATCTTCTTTCAAGCCAAACAAAGGAAATACGATTATTTTGCCAGAGCACATTTGTATCACTACTAGAGGTATTTTGTCAAAAATAAAGCATTTTGTGTTTTATTATTATGAGCAGCAACATTTCAATGGTACTATATGTAGGACTTTACAATACTGTACTGCCATCTACTGGTGACTTTTGGCTACCGCACGATAAATTGACGTGTAGGCGAGAGGCAGTAGCTTAGTTTCACTTTCACTTTGCCTTTTACCTCATTTTTCATTATCATCAGAATAAAACACAGGACCAAAATGTATCGTTTTATTGGTGAATAATACAACAATATACTGTATACATCATTTTAGTTCATGTAACAATTACAACAAAATAAAACAATTAATCGTTTTATTACAAACAACAGTTTTAACAAAGTCAATAATGCAAAATAAATGTAGAAAATCAAAAAGTGATCACGCTCCTGATTTACTACAAAGCTTTGAGTCTTCTGCGCATGACACATCTCGCGAGAGCAGAGCAGTCATAGACGAGAGCAGAACCGTCTTGTAACGTCAAGCGTGCCAACTGTCGTGAAAGCACATTGACGCAGAAAGAAGCCAGAAGGACGCTAATAAGTCAGTCTTATTATTTGTTCTTCAGTTTGAAATATTTACGTCGTATGAAATACATCTGAGTTTTTATTTTAAGGATAACATCGTCTCGATGCGCTAGAAGCACTTTGCTGCTTTTCGTGCTCGTTTATTGTTAGTTAGCTTAGCTCGCTAGTTAGCTTAGCTTGTTAGCTGCTAACAGAAGTTATCAACACGTAGAGATCAAGTGTGAGAGTAAAGTGTTGTGATTGTGTGAAAATGTCTACATTACACATGTTGAGAGCGTTGGTGGATCAGCGACTAACTGCTGCCGTTGAAGAAATATTTGTAGCGTTAGAAAGAACGATAGCAGAATACGAGGCGGAACTTTCTAGAACAAAAGAGGAGAACTATCAACTACTGGACGCTGTTTTCAAGAAACATCAAGTTGTGTTACACAGAACAGGTTTGTTGACTTCTTACTCTCACATGTTTACTAACTTTATATCTGATTATTTACACTTTTCTTCAATAGATGGTCAATCAGTGGTCTAGTGGTTAGAGTGTCCGCTCTGAGATGGGTAGGTTGTGAGTTCAAACCCCAGCCGAGTCATACCAAAGACTATAAAAATGTGAGCCATTACCTCCCTGCTTGGCACTCAGCATTAAGGGTTGGAATTGGGGGTTGAATCACCAAAAATTATTCCTGGGCGCAGCCACCGCTGCTGCCCACTGCTCCCCTCACCTCCCAGGGGGTGATCAAGGGTGATGGGTCAAATGCAGATAATAATTTTGCCACACCTAGTGTGTGTGTGTGTGTGTGTGTGTGTGTGTGTGTGTGTGTGTGTGTGTGTGTGTGTGTGTGTGTGTGTGTGTGTGTGTGTGTGTGTGTGTGACAGTCATTGGTACTTTAACTTAATAGGAAGATGGTTTGTCTTGTGGGGATGATGCAATGCTTTCATTTAGATTCTTCATGAAAAGGAGACAGTTTGAGGTTGATGTTCCTCTCATGTGTGATTGATTGATTGAAGGAGTTATGAGAAGTTTGCATAGGAAAGGCTACACTTTCATCACGGTACACATTCACTGCTCAGTGTTTCCCCAAGAAAATGTGTTAGTTAATCCTTATAAAAACATTTTATAAGGATTTTTACAAAATCACATTCAACAATCATGATTACATAATTTGGGATGAACCAACTTTAGCACAGGTGTAAGATAGTGACATGTTATTTACAACATGTCAAATGGCCCTCAACATCGTCAGGAAACAATGTGTGTCAATAAAACACTTTGAGGTATTTTAATTTTGACAGAAAAAAACATTTAATGCAACTGCAGTTTTACTTAACTCAATATTATTTATTACAAGAAACTACTCAAATAATTTTTAATACAAGCCTATTTAAAGGCCTACTGAAAGCCACTACTAGCGACCACGCAGTCTGATAGTTTATATATCAATGATGAAATCTTAACATTGCAACACATGCCAATACGGCCGGGTTAACTTATAAAGTGCAATTTTAAATTTCCCGCCACACTTCCGGTTGAAAAAGCCTTCGGAGGATGATGTATGCGCGTGACGTAGCCCGGGGAACAGAGGTATGCCTTCCCCATTGAATACAATACAAAAAACCTCTGTTTTCATTTCATAATTCCACAGTATTCTGGACATCTGTGTTGGTGAATCTTTTGCAATTTGTTTAATGAACAATGGAGACTGCAAAGAAGAAAGCTGTAGGTGGGATCGGTGTATTAGCGGCTGGCTGTAGCAACACAACAAGGATTACTCACTTGGATAGCAGACGCCTAGCCGATGCTAACCGGCCACCGCACAGACGATCGGGTGAAGTCCTTCGTCGCGCCGTCGATCGCTGGAACGCAGGTGAGCACGGGTGTTGATGAGCCGGACAGATGAAGGCTGGCTGGCGTAGATGGAGCGCTAATGTTTTTATCATAGTTCTGAGGTCCGGTTGCTAAGTTGCTAAGTCAGTCTTAGCGTCGTTAGCAACAGCATTGTTAAGCTTTGCCAGGCTGAGATCTATTAACAGTGTATGTACATGTCCATGGTTTAATAGTATTGTTGATCTTCTGTCTATCCTTCCAGTCAGGGATTTATTTATTTTGTTTCTATCTGCATTTGAGCCAGATGCTATCACGTTAGCTCATGCTAAAGAGCTTCGTCGATGTATTGTCGTGGAGATAAAAGGCACTGAATGTCCATTTCGCGTTCTCGACTCTCATTTTCAAGAGGATATAGTTTCCGAGGTGGTTTAAAATACAAATCCGTGATCCACAATAGAAAAAGGAGAGAGTGTGGAATCCAATGAGCCAGCTTGTACCTAAGTTAAGGTCAGAGCGAAAAAAAATATGTATTTCACTGCATTCTAGTCCGTCACTTTAACGCTCCTCGTCCACGAACCTTTCATCCTCGCTCAAATTAATCGGGTAATGGTCCGAATAGCTCTAGCTGTGTTGACAACGTCACGCTACTTCCGGTAGCTTTTATCAGAGACCAAAAGTTGCGAACTTTATCGACGTTGTTCTATACTAAATGCTTTCAGCAAAAATATGGCTATATCGCAAAATGATCAAGTATGACACATAGAATGGATCTGCTATCCCCGTTTAGATAAAAAAATTCATTTCAGTAGGCCTTTAAATACATGTAAAACAGCTGAACTTTAATATATGCTTGCCATCTTGACTTCTGATTCCAAAGCAAGTATTTTTGTCACACTGTTGTCAAACAATGATCATATTCAAACAAATATGATTCCACATTGTTGAAAGTGGTCATCTGAGAGCATTTGGAATTGCAGTGTAGTTCATATAAAAATGTTTTGATGCCCCATCTATCTGCCTTTTAACAATATTACTTCCTAGCAATGAAGTTAGCGCCCACATACCTGAAGTAGAGCTCTTCTCTCTTTCACCACAGAAGATTGTGGATTGCTCCTATTGGAATCTTGCTGCTCTTGTGCATCATTGGGCATATCTTTGTCTGTGACCAGGCTGTCAAGGGTGAATGGAGAATCCCGACTCCTGTGAGAGCTTGTGTCAATATCTGATGTTTCTATTCCAAATGGAATGGGTGTAGTTGATGGAGAAGCGCCCCAGATCTGCTGGCATAGTTGGAAGTACAGCAAAACAACTCTAGCGTAACCACTTCTTCCACCTGCGTCCACTGCTTGTCTGTACTTTCCACCAATCACTTTCAGTTTAGTGTCGATAGTTGTTCTTGTCATGTCCTCTTTCCGATGAGGATATTCCTCAGATGTCCCTCCAAGTCCGTACCGTTCAAAAATAGGGTAAGAATGTCACCAGACTTGGACTGGCAAGTTCCCCAGTCAGCACTTTGCTGAGTTTTGTTAACTTTAAGCTAAAAAATGATGTTTAAAAGTAGCTCTACTTCTCTGTCAGTCCACATAGATAATTATTTCTTTCCGTGACCCGCCATTTTCGCTATATGCCGCCTCCGGAAATGACGTTTTGGAGGTTTCTGATTGGCTAAAATGGTCTTAAGTCCTAGGCTACAGCGCCCCCAGTATTTTGGCATGCGTATGACACTCAGTGTATGCGTTTGCTTGGGGACAGTAATAGTTTTTTAAATGCACACGTGTGGCTGGAGATCCTGTTAAGACGTTAGTTTAGGTGGTGGCTCTTTGTTGTTAAGGCGGCTGCGTTAACAACAAAACGCTGCGGGAAACCCTGCTGCTACAAGAAAGCCTGAGATGGTTTCAGTGGAAATATTTTTTAACTCACATTACTATGTAGAAATTAGCATTTAAAATACAAATATACTGCAAGAAAATAAATGAAATTATAATTTACAATAAGCAAAAGGCTTTGTATAGTCCCAGTTACGAGTAGCCGCAAACTGTAATGTCTTCTCTTTTTGATAGGGACTTACACATTTTGGTGGGATAGCAGGAAAACCATTTAGAACCTTTTTTGTAGTGAAATCTGGGTTGAATGTCATTTGTACAACTACCTCAGGGTAGTTGCAATACATGGGTATTTTAGTGGTATGGTGTATCTTGTACACCAGGCCACCTGCAAGAAGCTGTACTCTGAAATGGTTGGCGGAAAGGTGAGCCCGAGATGGACGGTTGAGTAGAAGCCCAATAATTTTGTTTTGGCTGTCTGGAGTTTGTTTTTCAGGGCTTTTAAGGCGTCACGGTACCAAACATGAACTCCGTAGTCAAAGTGGGGTTAAATGAGTGCTTGTGTTAGAGTCTTAAGTGTATTTCTACCCACCAGCGGGGTGATCCTACTAAGTAAGAACTAGGGTTGTATGGTATACCGGTATTGGTATAGTACAGCGATACAAATGAATCATATTTGGTACTATACCGCCTGTAAAAAGTACTACTTCTATGATTATATCAATATTTTTTGGCATCACAACATCTGCTTTTGTTTTAAAAAAATATATATTATGTTTATAAAGTCAGTAAATATATCCCTGGACACATGAGGACTTTGAATATGACCAATGTATGATCCTGTAATTACTTGGTATCAGACTGATACCCAAATTTGTGGTATCATCCAAAACTAATGTAAAGTATCAAACAACAGAGGAATAAGTGATTATTACATTTTAACAGAAGTGTAGATAGAACATGTTAAAACAGAAAATAAGCAGATATTAACAGTAAATTAACAAGTAGATTAATAATCCATTTTCTACCACTTGTCCTTAATAATTTTGACGAAATAATAGGTAGATAAATGACACAATATGTTACTGCATATGTCAGCAGACTAAATTAGGAGCTTTTGTTTGTTTACTTCCTTCTAAAAGACAAGTTGTCTAGTAAGTTCACTATTTTATTTTAGGACAAACTTGCAATAAGAAACATATGTTTAATGTACCCGAAGACTTTTTGTTAAAATAAAGCCAATAATGCACTTTTTTGTGGTCCTTTCTATTTAGAAAAGTATCGAAATACATTTTGGTACAAGTCCCGCTACCAAAATATTGGTATCGGGACAACACTAGTAAGAACAGAATTTGTCGGTTGATTCTTTGACTACATTAGTAGTCATTTTTTCACTGGAGAGATTAGTCTCTACGATGCAGCCAAGATAGGTCATCTCATTTTTGTTTGTTATAATATTGTCACCCACTTTGACTGTGAAGTTATCTACTTTTCTGAGGTTAGGAATTGACCCAAAAACCTGTGTACTTGCAAGTACCAGGCGAGTCTTAATGTGCCAGTTTGTCATTGAAAGCCTTGCTAGTCTAGGTCTTAAGGATTGTAGCTTTGCTTGTTTTGTGGCCGTCAGCCTCGGTTCTATGTTCTTTATGGGTACAGAAAATGATGGAATGATCACTTAAGCCGCATACAGTAGTTCCACTTGTGGTGATCTTAGACTGGTCAGAAGTAACAACGAGGTCTATGAAGGTTTAAAAGGACTCACTCACCCTGGTAGTTTGCTTAATGAGCTAAGTGAGACAATGTTGGTGGCACAGCTTAGTGAAGGTTTTAAAAATGGTTGCATCCTTTCAGGACATATCAGTGTTCCAGTCCCCAAGAAGATGTAAACCTGTATCAACATGTTTACACAAAACTCACACACTCACTAAATACATTTTACACTGTAATCAAATCTAATTAAAGTTATAATTTCACTTCCTGATTCTGACTTACATGCAACAATAAATGTAAGTAACATTTATTTTCAATTACCAAAGTAGTCATCACTTGAATTATTAAAAGAACATAAAGGTGACTGACTTTCCTTCAGCGTGTCGTAGATGGTCTCCAATTCCTAAAGAAGAATTGTTGATGGAGATACTCCATAAAACACCACATAGTAAAACATGTTTTGGTAAAAGTTCCTTTTGGCCCAGCCAACAAAATGACCACAAAAAAGTATTCTGCATGATGACAAAAACTTACCATGAATGTTTTTTTAAGTGATTTTGGAATTAGATTTTTTATTTCCATGATATTGAAGTTATGGTGATGACTATGTAATACAAGATTGTGGTTGAGTTTAGAGATAAAGTTTAGGTGTCATAGACCGTATACAGAATAAAATATTTACACACTTTACATCAGTGAGTGTAAAGTTAAGAATGCCTCAATCAATGCTGCCTCGTACTTATAAAAACTTTTCAAATTGCCCCCATCAAATTTCCAAGTCTGTTTTTGTACTCACTTTTGAATTAATTGTAGTTACTGGGACAAAAGGAGGTATTTCCCGCATTTTTATTGGTTGTTTTGCTACACACTTTTAACACAACACACAGAAGAACGCAAATAATGTCATTGTGTTAACAGTGTCAGTCCAAAACTATGTATATTCTCTTTTTATCTTATTTGCTTATTTACCCAACAGACGTCCAGCAGCCCCCTCACATTGAATATGATGAGGAGGATCCACAGCCCCCCCACATGAAAGAGGAAGAGAAGGAAGTGTGGATCAGTCAGGAGGGAAAGTGTGTTGTAGGGCAGGAGGAGGATGATGTCAGCAAGTTTCCACTGACTGTTGTCTCTGTGAAGACTGAAGAGCATGAAGACAAAGCACCTGAGTCCTCACAGCTTCATCACAGTCCAAGTAAGCACATATCATTTTATTCTCAGGGCATTCAATCCATCACAACTGGACTGTTCACTTTGTCTTAGAAGACTCATCCAAGTAGGCTTCATCACTTCATGCTCATACACTTCAAGTCTTAAATCTAATCATTGCAATTTAGAGGGGAACTGCACTTTTTGGGGGGGAATTGTTTCTATCGTTCACAATCATTATGAAAGACACAACGGTGGATATATATAAAAATAAAAAAAATCACATTCTAAGTAGGGCTTGGCGATATGGCCTTTTATTAATATGTGGATATGTTTAGGCCATGTCACCATACACCATATATATGTGGATATGTTTAGGCCATGTCACGATACACCATATATATGTGGATATGTTTAGGCCATGTCACGATACACCATATATATGTGGATATGTTTAGGCCATGTCACGATACACCATATATATGTGGATATGTTTAGGCCATGTCACGATACACCATATACTGTATATGTGGATATGTTTAGTCCATGTCACGATACACCATATACCGGTATATGTGGATATGTTTAGGCCATGTCACGATACACCATATATATGTGGATATGTTTAGGCCATGTCACGATACACCATATATATGTGGATATGTTTAGGCCATGTCACGATACACCATATATATGTGGATATGTTTAGGCCATGTCACGATACACCATATATACAGGTATGTGGATATGTTCAGGCCATGTCACGATACACCATATATATGTGGATATGTTTAGGCCATGTCACGATACACCATATACTGTATATGTGGATATGTTTAGTCCATGTCACGATACACCATATATATGTGGATATGTTTAGGCCATGTCACGATACACCATATATATGTGGATATGTTTAGGCCATGTCACGATACACCATATATATGTGGATATGTTTAGGCCATGTCACGATACACCATATACTGTATATGTGGATATGTTTAGTCCATGTCACGATACACCATATATATGTGGATATGTTTAGGCCATGTCACGATACACCATATATATGTGGATATGTTTAGGCCATGTCACGATACACCATATATATGTGGATATGTTTAGGCCATGTCACGATACACCATATACTGTATATGTGGATATGTTTAGTCCATGTCACGATACACCATATATATGTGGATATGTTTAGGCCATGTCACGATACACCATATATATGTGGATATGTTTAGGCCATGTCACGATACACCATATATATGTGGATATGTTTAGGCCATGTCACGATACACCATATATATGTGGATATGTTTAGGCCATGTCACGATACACCATATACTGTATATGTGGATATGTTTAGTCCATGTCACGATACACCATATATATGTGGATATGTTTAGGCCATGTCACGATACACCATATATATGTGGATATGTTTAGGCCATGTCACGATACACCATATATATGTGGATATGTTTAGGCCATGTCACGATACACCATATATATGTGGATATGTTTAGGCCATGTCACGATACACCATATATACGGTATGTGGATATGTTTAGGCCATGTCACGATACACCATATATATGTGGATATGTTTAGGCCATGTCATGATACACCATATATATGTGGATATTTTGCCTTAGCCTTGAATGAACACTGAATGCATATAATCACAGCAGTATGATGATTCTATGTGTCTACATTAAAACATTCTTCTTCATACTACATTAATATATGCTACTTTTAAACTTTCATGCAGAGAGGGAAATCACAACTAAGTCAATTTAGCAAAAGTGTATTTATGAAACAGTTATTAAGCAGTGGCACAAACATTCATGTCATTTCAAAACAGAAAGTGCAATATTGTCAGAGACATTTTAAAACAAGCTATTAGTGCACTTTTGTGCATGATGTCACTAAGATGACATATCAAAACACCACTGAATTAAAGTGCACTTTTTGTACAGAATGCCACTACAATAGTTTAAAACAAATAAAGTGCACTTTTGTGCATGATGTCACACAAGATATTTCAATAAGTGTCAAATAAAAATGAGCTGCATAATAGGACATCAAATAGTGTATGTCCTTCACTATGTGGTAGGTTCCTGCGGACGTTATCTCCTTCTGTTGTTGACTATTTGTTTCATACGGTGTTGATGTGGAAATGGTTGCTTGGGCATTTTGTGGGTGTGGCACTGAACGGAGATGTTGACATGCAGAGTTTCAACTCCTCATTCTCTAGCGGGTGACTTTTTAAATGATGCTACATTAGCAGTGTTGCTACTTTTTGTAGCAACGCTTTTGCCACATACTTGTTCACCATCTACCCGCTTGAAGCCAAACCACCGCCAGACGATGGACCCCCTGCTGTTTTTTTGGGGAATGAATTATTCCTTCATTTGTTACCAGATTGGCACCTTCTTTCTCTCGTATTACCACTAGCACCACAGCTAACATTACCATGCCGCTACCTGTCTGCTCAGTGAGAGCGTATGACGTTGCACACGTGACAGTATGTGACGTATGTAAGAAGGTGCGCTTGTTTTATGTCTCTGTGAGAAGGAGAGACAAGAAAGAGTGAGAAGAGCCTGTAGTGTAATGCCTGCAGCTAAAAGCAACTGTGTGAGAACATATACTCCAATATCACCATATAGGCAATTTCTATATCGCACAGAGACAAACCCACGATATATCCAGTATATTCCATATATCACCCAGCCCTAATTCTAACTCATAAATGTAAATAAAAGTCCACTTGCAATGGAGCCAATGGGAGGTCCTCTATAACCATCCAAAATACACCAACAATACTCCATTTGCATTTTGTGGCTTGAATGTCCACCAAGTGTTAGTTGACTTGACTTGACTTGACTTTGACTTTATTTGGAACATGCAAGCATACAACATGATACATCACACATGCATGCATACAACATGATACATCACACATGCATGCATACAACATGAAACATCACACATGCATGCATACAACATGATACATCACACAGGCATGCATACAACATGATGCATCACACATGCATGCATACAACATGATACATCACACATGCATGCATACAACATGATACATCACACATGCATGCATACAACATGATACATCACACATGCATGCATACAACATGATACATCACACATGCAGGCATACAACACGATGCATCACACATGCATGCATACAACATGATGCATCACACATGCATGCATACAACATGATACATCACACATGCATGCATACAACATGATACATAAAACATGCATGCATACAATATGATACATCACACATGCATGCATACAACATGATACATCACACATGCATGCATACAACACGATACATCACACATGCATGCATACAACATGATACATCACACATGCATGCATACAACATGATACATCACACATGCAAGCATACAACATGATACATCACACATGCAAGCATACATCACACATGCATGCATACATCACACATGCATGCATACATCACACATGCATGCATACAACATGCTACATCACACATGCAAGCATACAACATGATACATCACACATGCATGCATACAACATGATTTATCACACATGCATGCATACAACATGATACATCACACATGCATGTATACAACATCACACATGCATGCATACATCACACATGCATGCATACATCACACATGCATGCATACAACATGGTACATCACACATGCATGCATACAACATGATACATCACACATGCAAGCATACAACATGATACATCACACATGCATGCATACAACATGATACATCACACATGCATGCATACAACATGATACATCACACATGCATGCATACAACATGATAAATCACACATGCATGCATACAACATGATACATCACACATGCATGCATACATCACACATGCATGCATACAACATGATACATCACACATGCATGCATACAACATGATACATCACACATGAATGCATACAACATGATACATCACACGTGCATGCATACAACATGATACATCACACGTGCATGCATACAACATGATACATCACACATGAATGCATACAACATGATACATCACACGTGCATGCATACAACATGATACATCACACATGCATGCATACAACATGATACATCACACATGCATGCATACAACATGATACATCACACATGCAAGCATACAACATGATACATCACACGTGCATGCATACAACATGATACATCACACGTGCATGCATACAACATGATACATCACACATGAATGCATACAACATGATACATCACACGTGCATGTATACAACTTGATACATCACACATGCATGCATACAACATGATACATCACACATGCAAGCATACAACATGATACATCACACATGCATGCATACATCACACATGCATGCATACAACATGATACATCACACATGCATGCATACAACATGATACATCACACATGCAAGCATACAACATGATACATCACACATGCATGCATACAACATGATGCATCACGCATGCATGCATACAACATGATGCATCACGCATGCATGCATACAATATGATGTATCACACATGCATGCATACAACATGATGCATCACACATGCATGCATACAACATGATACATCACACATGCATGCATACAACATGATACATCACACATGCATGCATACAACATGATACATCACACATGCATGCATACAACATGATACATCACACATGCATGCATACAACATGATACATCACACATGCATGCATACAACATGATACATCACACATGCATGCATACAACACGATACATCACACATGCATGCATACAACACGATACATCACACATGCATGCATACAACACGATGCATCACACATGCATGCATACAACACGATGCATCACACATGCATGCATACAACACGATACATCACACATGCATGCATACAACACGATACATAAAACATGCATGCATACAACACGATACATAAAACATGCATGCATACAATATGATACATCACACATGCATGCATACAACATGATACATCACACATGCATGCATACAACATGAAACATCACACATGCATGCATACAACATGATACATCACACATGCATGCATACAACATGAAACATCACACATGCATGCATACAACATGATACATCACACATGCATGCATACAACATGAAACATCACACATGCATGCATACAACATGATACATCACACATGCATGCATACAACATGATACATCACACATGCATGCATACAACATGATACATCACACATGCATGCATACAACACGACACATCACACATGCATGCATGCAACACGACACATCACACATGCATACATACAACACGATACATCACACATGCATGCATACAACATGATACATCACACATGCAAGCATACAACATGATACATCACACATGCAAGCATACATCACACATGCATGCATACATCACACATGCATGCATACATCACACATGCATGCATACATCACACATGCATGCATACAACATGATACATCACACATGCAAGCATACAACATGATACATCACACATTCATGCATACAACATGATACATCACACATGCATGCATACAACATGATACATCACACATGCATGCATACAACGTGATACATCACACATGAATGCATACAACATGATACATCATACGTGCATGCATACAACATGATACATCACACGTGCATGCATACAACATGATACATCACACATGAATGCATACAAAATGATACATCACACGTGCATGCATACAACATGATACATCACACATGCATGCATACAACATGATACATCACACATGCAAGCATACATCACACATGCATGCATACAACATGATACATCACACATGCATGCATACAACATGATACATCACACATGCATGCATACAACATGATACATCACACATGCATGCATACAACATGATGCATCACACATGCATGCATACAACATGATGCATCACACATGCATGCATACAACACGACACATCACACATGCATGCATACAACATTATACATCACACATGCATGCATACAACATGATACATCACACATGCATGCATACAACATGATACATCACACATGCATGCATACAACATGATACATCACACATGCATGCATGCATACAACATGATACATCACACATGCATGCATACAACATGATACATCACACATGCAAGCATACAACATGATACATCACACATGCATGCATACAACATGATACATCACACATGCATGCATACAACATGATACATCACACATGCATGCATACAACATGATGCATCACACATGCATGCATACAACATGATGCATCACACATGCATGCATACAACATGATACATCACACATGCAAGCATACAACATGATACATCACACATGCATGCATACAACACGATACATCACACATGCATGCATACAACATGATACATCACACATGCATGCATACAACATGATACATCACACATGCATGCATACAACGTGATACATCACACATGCATGCATACAACATGATACATCACACATGCATGCATGCATACAACATGATACATCACACATGCATGCATGCATACAACATGATACATCACACATGCATGCATGCATACAACATGATACATCACACATGCATGCATACAACATGATACATCACACATGCATGCATACAACATGATACATCACACATGCATGCATACAACATGATACATCACACATGCATGCATACAACATGATACATCACACATGCATGCATACAACATGATACATCACACATGCATGCATGCATGCATACAACATGATACATCACACATGCATGCATACAACATGATACATCACACATGCAAGCATACAACACGATACATCACTCATGCATGCATACAACATGATACATCACTCATGCATGCATACAACATGATACATCACACATGCATGCATACAACATGATACATCCCACATGCATGCATACAACATGATACATCACACATGCATGCATACAACATGATACATCACAATTTCCAGTTTGTCTATTCAACATGTTGGAAAAGGAGTAGGAAGAAGCAGAGCTTATTTTGTTGACTTCCTGTTCTCAATGTATTCACAATATACTCCATAAGTAATCACAGTAAAAATAAACGGGAACGGCGTGGCGAAGTTGGGAGAGTGGCCGTGCCAGCAAGCTGAGGGTTACTGGTTCAATCCCCACCTTCTACCATCCTAGTCACGTCCGTTGTGTCCTTGAGCAAGACACTTCACCCTTGCTCCTGATGGGTCCTGGTTAGTGCCTTACATGGCATCTCCCGCCATCATCTCCCTACCACGGCCTTCAATTTCACTGCTATGCCGACGACACACAACTATACCTTTCCACCACGACCATCACCCCAGCCACCCAATCCACCCTTACCACCTGCCTCACAGACATAAAAACCTGGATGCAAAAAAACTTTCTAAAACTCAACTGCAACAAATCTGAAATAATTATAATTGGCCCCGACTCCCTCACTCGCTCCACTCAGGACTTTTCATTAAACATCGACGGCTCCCTTGTCACTACCTCCACCCACATCCGCAATCTAGGTGTAATCTTCGACCCTACCCTCTCATTCCTCCCCCATGTAAACCACATCACCAAAACTGCATTCTTCCACCTCAGAAACATTGCCCGTCTCCGGCCCTCCCTCACACCCTCTGCTGCCGAAACCCTCATCCACGCCTTCATCTCATCCCGGCTAGACTATTGCAACAGCATCCTCTATGGCATCACTTCCAAAACCCTCAATAAACTGCAATATGTCCAGAACTCCGCTGCCCGCCTGCTCACCGGAACCCGCTCCAGAGAGCACATCACACCTGTCCTTCATGACCTCCACTGGCTGCCTGTCAAATACAGAATCCCTTTTAAAATACTCCTCACCACCTACAAGGCACTCCATAACCTGGCTCCACCCTACCTCTCTGACCTCCTCCAGCCACACGTTCCGTCCCGTTCCCTCAGGTCTAGTGATGCTGGCCTCCTGGAGGTCCCCAAGACCAGGCGCCGAACCTGGGGCGACAGGGCCTTCTCCGTGGCTGCCCCCTCTCTCTGGAACGCTCTCCCCAGGCACATCAGAGAAGCCCCCTCCCTCCCTACCTTCAAAACCACCCTAAAAACTCACCTCTTCACATTAGCCTTTCCAAACTGACCCTGCCCTTGGTGTTTCTTTATTATTATTTTTTTCTTTTCTTAGTTTCTTTTCCTAATAAAGTTGTTTACTTTACAGTTCCTTGTCCATGTGTCCTGGATTCGCTTTCCCTTTTTCAAGATCCTGGCTTGTCTTGCAATTTCTGCGTTTCTCTTTGTGAGATGCTCATTTACATATACTCCTGTGCCTTTCAAATTTTTCCCAGCTTAAGCATTTCAATTTTATGTTTTCTACTCACAAAACGGATGATGATGTTGGATCTGTTGTTTTGTTTCAGTGGAATGGCGTGGCATGCAGCTATACTTGAACTGCATACAGGAATTCCTTTGTTATTGAAGAATTTGATGACTTGCTGCTCAAGCGTGTGCGGTTCACCTCTTGGTGCACCTTCTCCCTCCTTGTCACCTGCTGTGATCCTTGCATAGGAGCGGTGGCTGGTCTCAAGCCCAGAAATCACCAGGTCATCCATCCTCGAGTACTGCTCTAGATCGTCCACTTTTCTTTCAAGTTCTTCAATCTTCTTGTCTTTGTCTTTGATAATTGCCTGCAGCTGCTTAATTTCACCAATTAAGTCCAGAAGGCCCGTTTGCTGTTTTGCTACTTTACTCAGTTCCTCTGACATGAAATTCAGAGACTTTTTCACCTCCTCCATTTCTTCTGCTAATTTCTTAGTCGCCATTGTTTAGTGAGGAAAAGTACTTTTAGAATCCAGTTGATCTTTCAAAATACTTTCTGTTTCCAGGCAATCCAGTATTGATGGCGTGTCAGTGCATTGAAGCACATGTCATCAAAAAGTCTCCAACAAGTCCAAAATCACAAAAATGATCCGGCAGTTAGATGTTTATCTTCCTTATAAACATGAAGATGTTGCTCTGCTGGATGGATGTCAACTTATTTTCAAGCTTTTTCATGAACTGTTGGAGCTGTGTCACCCAGTGCATCTAGCCGGCAGCCATCTTGAAACTCCAGTGCCACAGTATGTATATCTATGGTATCATTATAGTCCTCAATTGAAACTGGGTCTGGAATCCTTTCTTCCAATTTTACAAATAAATTATTGAAGCTTTTAACTACTTATTTTATGTTGTCATTATTTGTGTTTCCGCCTAAGAAGCATTGGGGGTAATCCCTCTTAGTGCCAAGGCAATTATAAGCTTTGGCTTCAGCCTATTCCCTTTTCCGTCATTCTTTTTCTTTTCTTTTGGTGTGTAAATGTGTATGATTGTTAAATATGTATCATCTGTACTGTTAAACTGCTCACACAGAATGGTTGATGGTTGATTATATGATGGAAATAAACTTATTTCATTAAAATAAACATATGGGACGCAGGTTGTCTTACGTCAGCACCAGAAGTGGTAAAATCAGCTGCTCACCTGGCAGGTTTTTTGGGGATGAATAGGGAAGTCCTTCTTTAGCTGCCGTCTTGTTTTATCATATATTGCTGCCTTTGCACCTGTCAATGTTCACTTTTGTATGCACATTAAATCAACAACGCATCTTGACTTTGGAGCAATGTTCACAGACTCTAGTATTTGGCTCTCTATTAGATGTGACAGTGCCTACCTCTTTAGGACCACCCTTTCTAGATACATAAAGATGTGTATTTACAACATTAATATATACATACTATGCAAATATAAAAAAGGTAAGCTTTTAGTTACTTTTAATAAGTTTTGTTTTAAATGTTTTGTTTGTCATTTGTTTTTAATCTTCATTATTTACTTCAAGTTATTACAGTATGTCTCTATATACATATTTATTTGATACATTTTGGCCAAAGGAGGCACATTTCAATTTCTTACTCACACTTGTTATTACATATGTTGGCCAGAGGGGGGTGAATAGGGAAGTCCTTCTTTAGTTCTCACACCTCTTCATATGGAAGATACTTTTCCTTCTTCATGTCTCAAGAACACGCACACACGCACGCACACACACACATACACACACACGTTATTGTATGAGTGACCTTCTTGACAACCTCTGAAAAATGGCTACCTCTTTAGGACCAGCATTTTTAAATATATAAAGATTTATATTTACAGCATTAATAATATATACATACTATGCAAATATAAAAAAGGTATTTTTTTAGTAAATTTGTTTTGGATTTAGTTTTTTGTAATTGGTTTTCAATCTTCAATATTTACTTATTTAAGTTATCACGCTCTCTCTCTTTCTATCCATCCATCCATCTATCTATCTATCTATCTATCTATCTATCTATGTATGTATGTATGTATGTATGTATGTATGTATGTATGTATGTATGTATGTATGTATGTATATATATGTATATGTATGTATGTATGTATGTATGTATGTATATAATATATATAATATCATTTATTTATATATATATATATATATATATATATATATATATATATATATATATATATATATATATATATATATATATATATATATATATATATATATATATATATATATATATATATATATAATATACAGTGTTTCACATAAACTGCCAAGATACCTGTGGCGGTGGGTGCGTGGCTATGGGCGTGGTCAACATGACACCATCGAGTAATTTGCATAATTTACTACAATAATATAATTTTCTCTAGAAAGGCTCAAAAAATTTATACTTACTAATTAATAATTACAGTTCTGTCACAATGGAGGGGTGCGCTTGCTGCGCGGTTGTTCTTCCAATGCAAAAAATGGACGGCTCCGGACGACAGGCGTAAGGTAAGAAATTATTTATTTCTCATAAATCACCGAACTACCACAAAAGCAGGCAAACAACAAAAAAGGCAAACGTGCCTAACAAACGTAAAGTTAGTATTAGCATAGGTTCTGGCATGGAACAAAAACTTACTTGTCAAAGGTGTGACGCAAACACACGCAAGCAGGATGAGTGACTGGCAAAGGCAACTTAAATAATGCCTCTGATTAGCGCTCGGGAAGCAGGTGAGCGGGCGAACACTAATCAGAGACAGGTGCACACAAAGAGTGACCATGACAACCAAAACAAACTCACAGGAGCACAACCAAGAACTAAAGCAATCCAAAACTAACAGAAAATAACTAAACAAATATGATCCGGACCACGGATCATGAAAGAATCCCCTCCTCAAGGACAGATACAAGATGTCCAAAACTAAAAACAAGCAGGGCCAAAAGTCACGGGAGGGCGGAGGGAGGACTTGGCGGTGGGTCGCCAGGCCAAGTGTCCCCGAATCCACCGAGGCAAAGTCAAGTGGCAGCGGCGAGTGGAACGCCGCTGCAGCAGGCGAGGCGGGCGACCCGGAAATGGCCACATTCGTGGCCGACGGGGAGGTGGGCGCACTTGGCGAGGCGGCGAGTCAGGCGTGGTAGCAGGTGCAGGCGGCGAGTCAGGCGTGGTAGCAGGTACCAGCGGCGAGTCAGGCGTGGTAGCAGGTACCGCCGGCGAAGCTTGACGTGGTGCCGGTACAGGTACAAGTGTCTGGCGTGGTGCCGGTACAGGTACAAGTGTCTGGCGTGGTGCCGGTACAGGTACAAGTGTCTGGCGTGGTGCCGGTACAGGTGTCTGGCGTGGTACAGGTGTCTGGCGTGGTGCAGGAACTGGTGTCTGGCGAGGAGCAGGAACTGGAGTCTGGCGAGGAGCAGGAACTGGTGTCTGGCGAGGAGCAGGAACTGGTGTCTGGCGAGGAGCAGGAACTGGAGTCTGGCGAGGAGCAGGAACTGGTGTCTGGCAAGGAGCAGGAACTGGTGTCTGGCGAGGAGCAGGAACTGGAACTGGAGATGGTGACGTTTGCAAGCCCACCGGATATGATGGTGGTGTCTGCAAGCCCATGGGGGCTGAGGTTAGCCATGAGCATGGCGGAAGCGGTCTAGCTGGGGGTTGCGGCCTGGCATGCCGAAAGACTGGTGGTGGCGGCCGGGATGGAGGTTGCTGCCTGGTTGGGCGCAGCTGAGCCACCCCACCAGCACAGCTCCCGGCCCCAGCCCCCCCTCAAGGGGCGGATACCAGACGCGCTCCTTGCGGTCAGGAACAGTCTTTAAGGGTGGGTCAGGAGGGGGATAGAAGCCTCCCCTTTAAATTGTCCAAATTGTCTTTTTGTATTCCCCACCTTATTTTGCGTGGGTGGACAAAAAGAAAATGTCCGTGACTTGGGCGGGGCTTGAATTTTCGAGGGCGAAACAGAATTCGGAAAAAAAAAGCAGGTAAGCAGGTGAGCGGGCGAGCACTAATCAGAGACAGGTGCACACAAAGAGTGACCATGACAATCAAAACAAACTCACAGGAGCACAACCAAGAACTAAAGCAATCCAAAAGTAACAGAAAATAACTAAACAAACATGAGCCGGACCACGGATCATGACAAGTTTGGTTTTAAACGTCCATCCATCCATTTTAAAATATAATTACAACACTTTATGTACATATTTATATACAGATTTGAACAATAAGTTATTCACTGAAATATATTTATTAATTGTGGTTCTTACAAAAAATATATCTTATAAAATATAAAAGCTAGAATGTCTCTTAAAGCTCTGCCCCTTTAATTAGTGCATACTAAATAATTTAACTTTAGCCTACTACTACAATCATATTATTTACCAGCAACATAAAGTGAAACAGAGGCAGAGGTGTCCTGCCACAGTCAGTAACAAATAAACAGAAAACAGTAGTGGTCAAATACAAATAAGGCAACAAGAGAAGTATCCTACACTTCTCTTTTGTAAAGTAAATCTGAACAGCTTTTATGGGCATCTACATCAACTATATGATTTGCCTGAGAAGCTGGACAGGACAACAAAAAAAATGTATTTTATTTTTTTAAATTTGTGGCGGACGTAATTCTTTTGTGGCGGGCCGCCACAAATAAATGAATGTGTTTGAAACACTGATATATATATATATATATATATATATATATATATATATATATATATATATATATATATATATATATATATATATATATATATATATATATATATATATATATATACATTGTTTTGATTACAACATATTACATATGTTGACTAGATGTTGAGGTATTTGCTGGGAGTCCATATTGGTTCTCCACCAGCGTCCCACTTTTGTTGATAAATAAATCTAATCAGCTATTGAATAGTTTTTCCATGATTTTGTAGAATGGTGTAAGTAATGAAACTGGTGTGTAGTTAGTAAACTGGTGTATGTCTCCATTCTTATAAATTGGTACGACTTTTGCAATTTTCATTTTGTCAGGGAATTTGCCGGTTAGAAATGATATGTTGCTGATATATGTCAGAGGTTCTAAAATGTCTTCTATAACCTTTTTTATGGTTACCATATCTATTCCATGACAGTCGCTTGAGGTCTTGGATTTACAATGTTTTACAATTTGGATTATTTCTTCTTTTGTCACGTTCTTAAGAAACATGGAATTGGGATTTATGTCTATGAGCTCACTCAAGTCCTCAACTGATCCATCATCTGCATTTGGAAATCTTTCTTCCACATTTTTAACAAAGTCATCATTAAAACGTTCAACTATTTGGTTCATATTGTCATTTTTTGTATTTCCATGTAGAAAGTACTGGGGGTAATCTTTCTTAGCAGCATTTTCAATTATGCTATTTAGGATGTTGCTCTCATGTTGTTTCTGTTCTTCTTTAATAATTGTCTGTAGTATTCCTTCTTACATGTTCCTAGTATACCAATTAGCTTGTTTTTATATTTCTTATACTTATTTTCTGCCTCTATAGATGTCTGTGTTATTAATATTCCATATAATGTTTTTGTGACAAGCATTTTTCAGTCCTTTTGTCATCCATGGTTGGTTGTTTTTCTTTTGCTTCTTACTAACTTCTTTCCATGGACAACATAAACATTGATATTATACATATATATATATATATATATATATATATATATATATATATATATATATATATATATATATATATATATATATATATATATAAATGCTGTTAAATGTAGCTTTGATGTGGCAAGCTACTTTTGCAGTGTAGCTTGTAGTGTAGCGTGCTACAATTCTCTGAGGATAGCTTAGCTACATTTAATTGAGAGTACACTGTATTTTCTTGAATTGGCGCTGGGAATATAGTATTCGCATGCCTCGAATTACAGCCGGGTCAAACTCGTTTCGCAAAATAATTAGCGCATGCTTGGCACTTCCGCCGGGTCAAATATGAGTCATTAAATGACTCCCGCCTCCTGGTGGTAGAGGGCGCTAGTGATCCTTCTTGCGACTACTGGTACTGCAGAAGACCGGTGCTGCAGAAGAAGACAACACGCAGCAAGAGTGCGCAGCCATTGTTTGCTTGAACTTTTAACATGGAGGATTACATATCTAAAATAAAACAGTTTTCTAAACTGGCCCTTCAATCGAAGCAGGAGGTAATACTTAAAAGGAAGATCTCCATCGAGACAAAGAGACTTTTAAAATTGAAGAAAGATAAGGAAGACTTCTATATCGATGCTTTTCTTCAAAAGGAGCTGGCATGGTCTCATTTATACCTAAAGGTAAGATAATAATAATATTGTTTTTATTAAATGTGCTTTTCATGATAAGGTAAGCGCCGGAGTGAGAAAAGCTTTTAAAATAATTAGCGCATGCTTGGCCATCCCGCAGGCTTCTGGTAAGCGCCGGAGTGACAGGAGGTTTTAAATTAATTAGCGCCCCGGCGGCTATTCAAGGAAATACGGTAACTTGTAGCTTAGCTTACTACATTGTCCAGGTAGCTTGCCCATCACTGTCTATTTGGCCTAGCTCACATGTCAATAGTTTGAATACTGCAAACTTCAATACAGTAACACCTCATTTGTTCTGCAGACGTCCAGCGGGTGTCAGCGGGGAGTCATGAAGAGGAGTGGCACACCAGTGTGGGACAGAAGGAGCTACAGGCCCCCTCCCACATTAAAGAGGAGCAGCTTCATGATGAAGATGAAGCTCAGTCCTTACAGCTTCATCACAGTCAAAGTGAGGAGAACAGAGGGGCGGAGCTTGTAAGTCAACACATCACAGAAGCTGATGGAGAGCATTGTGAAGATATAAAGTCAGAACCAGACAGCATCTTTGCTCCACTGTCAGACATGGACCACATGATGTCACACTCTTCTGATCACAGTGACCACATCCAAAAACCTTTGGAGAGTCAAAATGACTCTAAAGGTGATACGAGACATCACACTAACAACAAACACTTTGACTGCTCTCAATGTGGGAAATCATTTAGACATAACAGTTATTTTATAAGACACATGAGAATACATACTGGAGAGAAACCTTTTTCTTGCTCAGTTTGTAAGAAGAGTTTCTCCACAAAGCAAAGCATGACCATACACATGAGAACACACACTGGAGAGAAACCTTTTATTTGCTCTGTTTGTAAGAAGAGTTTCTCCCAAAAGCCAAATATGACCAAACACATGAGAACACACACTGGAGAGAAACCATTTTTGTTGCACTGTGTGTGATAAGATGTTCAGGTTTAAGTATAAGGTCAGTAAACACAAGTGTGTAACAGTCATGGAAGCTGCAGGGATTTAAAAAGACTTAAACAGTGATTGTGCTAAATGTAGTTTAAAAACACAGCATGTTTAATAATAATGTATATTTGATGTTGTATGTAGTGCTTCTCATCTTCTAGTTTTATATGTTGTCCTGTAATTACTGTTTAAAGGCCTACTGAAAGCCACTCTGATAGTTTATATATCAATGATGAAATCTTAACATTGCAACACATGCCAATACGGCCGGGTTAACTTATAAAGTGCAATTTAAAATTTCCCGCCACACTTCCGGTTGAAAACGTTTTATTATGCTGACGTATGCGTGTGACGTCACGAGGGCAAGGGAAGTATTCGGAGACCGTAGAATCCAATACAAATAGCTCCGTTTTCATTTCATAATTCCACAGTATTCTGGACATCCGTGTTGGTGAATCTTTTGCAATTTGTTTAATGAACAATGGAGGCTGCAAAGAAGAACGTTGTAGGTGGGATCGGTGAATTAGCGGCTGGCTGTAGCAACACAACAAGGACTACTTACTTGGATAGCAGACGCCTAGCCGATGCTAGCCGCCAACCCCACGGATGATCGGGTGAAGTCCTTAGTCGCGCCGTCGATCGCTGGAACGCAGGTGAGCACGGGTGTTGATGAGCAGATGAGGGCTGGCTGGAGTAGGTGGATAGCTAATGTTTTTATCATAGCTCTGTGAGGTCCGGTTGCTAAGTTAGCTTCAGCGTCGTTAGCAAAAGCATTGTTAAGCTTTGCCAGGCTGGGAATTATTAACCGTGTAATTACATGTACATGGTTTAATAGTATTGTTGATCTTCTGTCTATCCTTCCAGTCAGGGGTTTATTTATTTTGTTTCTATCTGCATTTGAGAACGATGCTATCACGTTAGCTCAGTAGCTAAGTGTGTCACCGAAGTATTGTCGTGGAGATAAAAGTCACTTTGAATGTCCATTTCGCGTTCTCGACTCTCATTTTCAAGAGGATATAGTATCCCAGGTGGTTTAAAATACAAATCCGTGATCCACAATAGAAAAAGGAGAGAGTGTGGAATCCAATTAGCCAGCTTGTACCTAAGTTACGGTCAGAGCGAAAAAAGATACGTCCTTCACTGCCTCTCTAGTGATTCACTCTAGCGTAACTCATCCACGAATCTTTCATCCTCGCTCAAATTAATGGGGTAATCGTCGCTTTGTCGCTCCGAATCTCTCTCGCTCCATTGTAAACAAAGGGGAATTGTGAGGAATATTACCTCCTGTGACGTCACGCTACTTCCGGTACAGGCAAGGCTTTTTTATCAGCGAGCAAAAGTTGCGAACTTTATCGTGGATTTTCTCTACTAAATCCTTTCAGCAAAAATATGGCAATATCGCGAAATGATCAAGTATGACACATAGAATGGATCTGCTATTCCCATTTAAATAAATAAAAATCATTTCAGTAGGCCTTTAAGTTGTGTGCATGTATTGAATATTATATATGTAGCTACTATTTTATTCTATTTTATCATTGTTAAAGAGAGGACATCTTATTATTTTCATTTGGTTTTTTTCCACACATTTTTCCATTGCATTTTATTGATGTGTTTATCCAATTAAAAGTTTGAATGAATAAAATGGTTAACAAAATGTGGACTGTGGTAGATTAGCAGCATTGTTACATCATGGATGTTAACTACTGCAAAACATCAACAAAGAAGAAAAATGCTGAAGTTAGCAACACATCACTGAACTTTAGAGCCATCGTGAGTGGAGTTGCTTGTTTTTATTGCTGCATTTCTACCTATTTCACCTCACATCTTCACTTTTAATCCTAAAGCCCTGAGATCGGTAGGTTGGAGTTCAAATCCCAGCCGAGTCATACCAAAGACTATTAAAATGCCTGCTTGGCACTCAGCATCAAGGGTTGGAGTTGGGGGTTAAATCACCAAAATGATTCCCGGGCGCGGTGCCGCTGCTGCCCACTGCTCCCCAAGGGGATGGGTCAAATGCAGAGGACAAATTTCACCACATCTAGTGTGTGTGTGACAACCATTGGTACTTTAATCTTAATCTTAATCTTAAAGTCTTCTTCAAATATATTGTTGTAGGCTTCTAACATTTATGTTTCTGATGTGTGTGTGTAGTCTGTGGAAAGGGTTCACTTGCACAGATACGTCATCGTCATCATCATCATCATCATCATCAGGCATTAACGGTCCACTACTGGACAAAACCTTAGCATTAAAGGCCTACTGAAATGTTTTTTTTATATTTAAACGGGGATAGCAGATCCATTCTATGTGTCATACTTGATCATTTTGCGATATTGCCATATTTTTGCTGAAAGGATTTAGTAGAGAACATCGACGATAAAGTTTGCAACTTTTGCTCGCTGATAAAAAAAGCCTTGCCTGACCAGGAAGTAGCGTGACGTCACAGGAGGAAGGACTTCTCACATTTCCCCATTGTTTACACCAGCAGCGAGAGAGATTCGGACCGAGAAAGCGACGATTACCCCATTAATTTGAGCCAGGATGAAAGATTCATGGATGAGGAACGTGAGAGTGAAGGACTAGAGTGCAGTGCAGGACGTATCTTTTTTCGCTCTGACCGTAACTTAGGTACAAGGGTTCATTGGATTCCACACTTTCTCCTTTTTCTATTGTGGATCACGGATTTGTATTTCAAACCACCTCGGATACTATATCCTCTTGAAAATGAGAGTCGAGAATGCGAAATGGACATTCACAGTGACTTTTATCTCCACGACAATACATCGACGAAACACTTTAGCTACGGAGCTAACGTGATAGCATTGTGCTTAAATGCAGATAGAAACAAAATAAATAAGCCCCTGACTGGAAGGATAGACAGAAGATCAACAATACTACTATCAGGAGACACCGAACCAAACACTGGACATGTAACCACACGGTTAATGCTGTCCAGCCTGGCGAAGCCTAGCTATGCTGTTGCTAATGACGCCATTGAAGCTAACTTAGCTACGGGACCTCGACAGAGCTATGCTAAAAACATTAGCTCTCCACCTACGCCAGCCCTCATCTGCTCATCAACACCCGTGCTCACCTGCGTTCCAGCGATCGACGGAGCGACGAAGGACTTCACCACGATCATCGGTGCGGTCGGCGGCTAGCGTCGGATAGCGCGTCTGCTATCCAACTCAAAGTTCTCCTGGTTGTGTTGCTGCAGCCAGCCGCTAATACACCGATCCCACCTACAGCTTTCTTCTTTGCAGTCTCCATTGTTCATTAAACAAATTGCAAAAGATTCACCAACACAGATGTCCAGAATACTGTGGATGATGAAAACAGACCTGTTTGTATTGGGACACAATGATGTCCCAATACTTCCGTTCAATCTGTGACGTCACACGCACACGTCATCATACATAGACGTTTTCAACCGGATATTTCCCAGGAAATTTAAAATGTCACTTTATAAGTTAACCCGGCCGTATTGGCATGTGTTGCAATGTTAAGATTTCATCATTGATATATAAACTATCAGACTGCGTGGTCGCTAGTAGTGGGTTTCAATAGGCCTTTAACTTATAAAGTGACATTTTAAATTTGCCGCTAAACTTCCGGTTCGAAACGCCTCTGAGGATGACGTATGCGCGTGACGTAGACCGGCGAACACGGGTATGCCTTCCACATTGAAGCCAATACGAAAAAGCTCTGTTTTCATTTCATAATTCCACAGTATTCTGGACATCTGTGTTCGTGAATCTGTTTCAATCATGTTCATTGCATTATGAAGAAGGAAGCTGAGCAAGCAAAGAAGAAAGTTGTCGGTGCGAAATGGACGTATTTTTCGAACGTAGTCAGCCACAACAGTACACAGCCGGCGCTTCTTTGTTTACATTTCCGAAAGATGCAGTCAAGATGGAAGAACTCGGATAACAGAGACTCTAACCAGGAGGACTTTTGACTTCGTTACACAGACGCCTGTAGAGAACTGGGACAACACAGACTCTTACCAGGATTACTTTGATTTGGATGACAAAGACGCAGACGTGCTACTGTGAGTATGCAGCTTTGGCTTCTAAACATTTGATCGCTTGACCGTATGTGCGCAACTTTTTTTTGCGTATGTACGTAACTTTTTTAAAATATATAAGCTTTATGAACCTTGGGTTAGGTGAACGGTCTTTTGGGCTGAGTGATTGTGTGTGTTGATCAGGTGTTTGAATTGTATTGGCGTGTTCTATGGAGCTAGGAGCTAGCATAGGAGCTAGGAGCTAGCATAACACGTACCGTACCGTACGTGCGCGTCACGTACGTAACTTTTTAAAAATATATAAGCTTTATGAACCTTGGGTTAGGTGAACGGTCTTTTGGGCTGAGTGATTGTGTGTGTTGATCGGGTGTTTGAATTGTATTGGCGTGTTCTATGGAGCTAGGAGCTAGCAGAGGAGCTAGGAGCTAGCATAACAAACACGCAGGTGTTTTTATGCAGGATTAATTTGTGGCATGTTAAATATAAGCCTGGTTGTGTTGTGGCTAATAGAGTATATATATGTCTTGTGTTTATTTACTGTTGTAGTCATTCGCAGCTGAATATCAGGTCACCCCCGGCTCTCACAGCATCTTCCCTATCTGAATAGCTTCAACTCCCCACTAGTCCTTCACTTGCACTTTACTCATCCACAAATCTTTCATCCTCGCTCAAATTAATGGGGAAATTGTCGCTTTCTCGGTCCGAATCTCTCTCACTTCATGCGGCCATCATTGTAAACAATAGGGAACTTTGCGTATATGTTCAACTGACTACGTCACGCTACTTCCGGTAGGGGCAAGCCTTTTTTTTATCAGATACCAAAAGTTGCAATCTTTATCGTCGTTGTTCTATACTAAATCCTTTCAGCAAAAATATGGCAATATCGCGAAATGATCAAGTATGACACATAGAATAGATCTGCTATCCCCGTTTAAATAAAAAAAATTCATTTCAGTAGGCCTTTAACCCGGCCGTATTGGCATGTGTTATAATGTTAAGATTTCATCATTGATATATAAACTATCAGACTGCGTGGTCGCTAGTAGTGGGTTTCAGTAGGCCTTTAAAGGCCTTTAACATAGACTGATACTGATACTGTGTAATCATTTATTTGTCCTAACATTATTTTGGGATATAAATTGATGTCACCCCAATGTTAAACTCATTTCT
>NC_084740.1:47552534-47697534 GCF_033978785.1 Entelurus aequoreus
TGAATGACTACAGTCACACGGTCCTGTTTTAAAAAGCCACACGGATGACTACAGTCACACGGTCCTGTTTTAAAAAGCCACATGGATGATTACAGTCACAAAGTCCTGTTTTAAAAAGCCACATGGATGACTACGGTCACACGGTCCTGTTTTAAAAAGCCACATGGATGACTACGGTCACACGGTCCTGTTTTAAAAAGCCACATGGATGACTACGGTCACACGGTCCTGTTTTAAAAAGCCACATGGATGACTACGGTCACACGGTCCTGTTTTAAAAAGCCACATGGATGACTACAGTCACACGGTCCTGTTTTAAAAAGCCACATGGATGACTACAGTCACACGGTCCTGTTTTAAAAAGCCACATGGATGACTACAGTCACACGGTCCTGTTTTAAAAAGCCACATGGATGACTACAGTCACACGGTCCTGTTTTAAAAAGCCACATGGATGACTACGGTCACACGGTCCTGTTTTAAAAAGCCACATGGATGACTACGGTCACACGGTCCTGTTTTAAAAAGCCACATGGATGACTACGGTCACACGGTCCTGTTTTAAAAAGCCACATGGATGATTACAGTCACAAAGTCCTGTTTTAAAAAGCCACATGGATGACTACGGTCACACGGTCCTGTTTTAAAAAGCCACATGGATGACTACAGTCACACGGTCCTGTTTTAAAAAGCCACACGGATGACTACAGTCACACGGTCCTGTTTTAAAAAGCCACATGGATGACTACAGTCACACGGTCCTGTTTTATAAAGCCACATGGATGACTACAGTCACATGGTCCTGTTTTAAAAAGCCACACGGATGACTACAGTCACACGGTCCTGTTTTAAAAAGCCACACGGATGACTACAGTCACACGGTCCTGTTTTAAAAAGCCACACGGATGACTACAGTCACACGGTCCTGTTTTAAAAAGCCACATGGATGATTACAGTCACAAAGTCCTGTTTTAAAAAGCCACATGGATGACTACGGTCACACGGTCCTGTTTTAAAAAGCCACATGGATGACTACGGTCACACGGTCCTGTTTTAAAAAGCCACATGGATGACTACGGTCACACGGTCCTGTTTTAAAAAGCCACATGGATGACTACGGTCACACGGTCCTGTTTTAAAAAGCCACATGGATGACTAAGGTCACACGGTCCTGTTTTATAAAGCCACATGGATGACTACAGTCACACGGTCCTGTTTTAAAAAGCCACATGGATGACTACAGTCACACGGTCCTGTTTTAAAAAGCCACATGGATGATTACAGTCACACGGTCCTGTTTTTAAAAGCCACACGGATGACTACAGTCACACGGTCCTGTTTTAAAAAGCCACATGGATGACTACAGTCACACGGTCCTGTTTTAAAAAGCCACATGGATGACTACAGTCACACGGTCCTGTTTTAAAAAGCCACATGGATGATTACAGTCACAAATTCCTGTTTTAAAAAGCCACATGGATGACTACGGTCACACGGTCCTGTTTTAAAAAGCCACATGGATGACTACGGTCACACGGTCCTGTTTTATAAAGCCACATGGATGACTACAGTCACACGGTCCTGTTTTAAAAAGCCACATGGATGACTACAGTCACACAGTCCTGTTTTAAAAAGCCACATGGATGACTACAGTCACACGGTCCTGTTTTAAAAAGCCACACGGATGACTACAGTCACACGGTCCTGTTTTAAAAAGCCACATGGATGACTACAGTCACACGGTCCTGTTTTAAAAAGCCACATGGATGACTACGGTCACACGGTCCTGCTTTAAAAGCATCATTCAGACTTTTTTTTTTAAAGTCTTTCTTTTTCCCGTTGCCATTTTGTCATCATGGCTGTTGTTGTGAAGTGGAGGAATGAGGGCTTTGTAAATGGAGGTTTGCCTGGAAGGTGTTGGATTTGAAAGAGTTTGAATGTAGAAGTTGAGGCAAAATGCGTAATAGAGTCATCAATGTTATTGTACATAAGAGTCCATATGTATTTGCTCAGCATTTTCCATATATTAGCCCCAAATGTATACGTTGCAAAAATACTTATTTACACAGTGACTTTATTTACATACCTTCATTGTTTTCAAACGCTCAGTCACCATTGCAAAAAAAGTCCCACTTTTTTTATTATTGGAAACTATTTTTACACTTATTTAATCATTTTCATGGGACCAAATGTGGATTTATTGTCTGATTCGTTGATTAATGCAGTGTTTTTCTACCTTTTTTTTTAACCTTTTTGTTGTTGCTGTTGTTGACTAACATGAGAAAAAGGCCTGAGGATATATATATATATATATATATATATATATATATATATATATATATATATATATATATATATATATATATATATATATATATACGTATGCATGTATATATATATATAAATATATATATACAGATATATATATATATATATATATATATATATATATATATATATATATATATATATATATATATACGTATGCATGTATATATATATATAAATATATATATACAGATATATATATATATATATATATATATATATATATATTTATATATATTTATATATATATATATATATATATATATATTTATATATATATATATATATATATATATATATATATATATTTATATATATATATATATATATATCTGTATATATATATATATCTGTATATATATATACAGATATATATATATATACATATATGTATATATATATATATGTATATATATATATATATATATATATATATATATATATATATATATATATATACGTATGCTTGTATATATATATATATACAGATATATATATATACGTATGCTTGTATATATATATATATACAGATATATATATATATATATGCGTGTATATACATATATATATATATATATGTATATATATATATGTATGCATGTGTATATATATATATTTATATATATATATATATATATTTATATATATATATATATGTATATATATATATATATGTATATATATATATATATATATATCTGTATATATATATATATATATATATATATATATGTATGTATATATATATATATATATATATACATATATATATATATATGTATGTGTATATATATATATATATATATATATATATATATATATATATATATATATATATATATATATATGCAGTGGTAGCTCAATTTACGAGCTCTAATTGTTTTAGGACAGAGCTTGTAACCCTTAGTTATTTTTTGCATGAAAATAGCCATACCATTAAATTAGTGGTAAAAGTATTATATACTGGTACTAACTCAGTTTCAGAATGATTTCCCTGTTAAAATCTCATAATTCATGAGATTTTTATCTAAAATGATGTTTTTCGGGGCTTGTTGGTCTAGTGGTATGATTCTCGCTTTGGGTGCGAGAGGCCTCGGGTTCAATCCCCGGACAAGCCCTTAATAGTGATTTTGAACTCATAGCTAAATTTTCCAAACTGCACACACTCAAGGGATCAATGAAAATGTATAAAATCAAATACAGTGGTAGCTCAATTTACGAGCTCTAATTGTTTTAGGACAGAACTTGTAACCCTTAGTTCTTTTTTGCAGGAAAATAGCCATACCTTTAAATTAGTGGTAAAAGTACAATTTACTAACCCAGTTTCAGAATGATTTCCCTGTTAAAGTCTCACAATTCATGATCATTTTTGATGAAACTTGAATTTTTTGGGCTTGTTGGTCTAGTGGTATGATTCTCACTTAGGGTGTGAGAGGTCCCGGGTTCCATTCCCGGACAAGCCCTTAACAGTGCTTTTGAACCCTCAGCTCAATTTTCCAAACTGCACACACTCAAGGGATCAATGAAAATAATTTTTAAAAAATGCAGTAATACCTACATTTTCGAGCTCTAATTGTTTTAGGACAGAGCTTGTAACCCATAGTTCTGTTTTTCAGGAAAATAGCCACACCTTTAAATTAGTGGTAAAAGTGTAATATACTAACGTAGTTTTAGATTGTGTTCCCTATCAACATGTCACATTTATTGAGATTCTTGCAAAATCACAAGTCAGAGCTTGTTGGTCTAGTCGTATGATTCTCGCCTGAGGTCTGGGGTTCAATTACTGAAAAAGCTTTTGTTCATTTATGCATGAAAATTGGAGTGAATCAAAATTGTTAATAAAAGTGCAGTTACAGGTTGTCGCCCAAGATGAAATATAAACTTTTTTGAGAATTTGGTGACATTTGCCATAGGGCTTGTTGGTCTAGTGGTATGATTCTCGCTTAGGGTGGGAGAGGTCCCGGGTTCAATTCCCGGACAAGCCCTTAACAGTGCTTTTGAATCCTCAGCTCCATTTTCCAAACTGCACACTCTCAAGGGATCAATGAAAACAATTTTTAAAAATGCAGTGCTACCTCAATTTTCTAGCTCTAATTGTTTTAGGACAGAGGATGTAACACTTAGTTCTTTTTTGCATGAAAATAGCCATACCTTTAAATTAGTGGTTAAAGTGTAATATACTAACCTAGTTTTAGATTGTGTTCCCTATCAACATGTCACATTTATTGAGATTCTTGCAAAATCACAAGTCAGAGCTTGTTGGTCTAGTCCAGGGGTCGGCAACCTTTACCACTCAAAGAGCCATTTTGACCCGTTTCACAAATGTTTGCATTGAATGTAAATACTCTAAATTCACAATGTGAGCTTTTTGGAACTCACTCAAACTGGGGAAGTGTGACAGTGTACCTTTCTGTAAATCTCTGGCAAGCACTGTCAACTTACCTCCTCCAACATGTGCAGGGCTGTGTGTCCTTTCCCCTGAAGAGCTGTGTTTAGTGTGTCATGTCTACCATGAAGTGGAGCTTTTCCAGCCACTCTGGCTGTTCCAACACAGGATACACTGTAAAAACTCTTTCAGTGGTATTGTCCATTTTACTTTATTTTTAAAAGTACATTTATTCCAATAAATCAATTTATTTTTATTTTTATAGTTTTTGAGTTATCTATAAGTAAAAAGTGTGAATATTTTCGTAACTTACTTTTTTATGTGATAAAATTAATTTTATTGGACTTCCAACATAAATTGATTTAGCAAAACTCTTTCCAAAAGTTTATATCAGACCTAAAAAATCAGGACCCGCCCACCTGCATGCAGCTGTGGAAGATTGATTGATTGATTGATTGATTGATTGATTGATTGATTGATTGAAACTTTTATTAGTAGGTTGCACAGTGAAGTACATATTCCGTACAATTGACCACTAAATGGTAACACCCCAATAAGTTTTTCAACTTGTTTAAGTCGGGGTCCACTTAAATTGATTCATGATACAGATATATACTATCAGATATATACTATCATCATAATGCTGTCATCACACAAGATAATCATCAGAGTATATACATTGAATTATTTACATTATTTACAATCCGGGGTGTGGAATATGGAGGGGGGGGGGGGTAGGTTTGGTTGGTATCAACACTTCAGACATCAACAATCAGCATCAACAATTGCATCATCAGAGAAATGGACATTGAAACAGTGTAGGACTGACTTGGTAGGATATGTACAGCAAGTAGTGGACATAGAGAGAACAAGCCCAGACACGTTTTTTCACAGAGCCCAAGGAAAACACTTTACAGAACTCATGTAAGTAACAATTTATATTGTTAAAAGTCAGTATTTGTCAGGATTGAAATGTATACACTACCGTTCAAAAGTTTGGGGTCACCCAAACAATTTTGTGTTTGAGCCTTCATTTCTAAGAACAAGAATAGACTGTCGAGTTTCAGATGAAAGTTCTCTTTTTCTGGCCATTTTGAGCGTTTAATTGAGCCCACAAATGTGATGCTCCAGAAACTCAATCTGCTCAAAGGAAGGTCAGTTTTGTAGCTTCTGTAACGAGCTAAAGTGTTTTCAGATGTGTGAACATGATTGCACAAGGGTTTTCTAATCATCAATTAGCCTTCTGAGCCAATGAGCAAACACATTGTACCATTAGAACACTGGAGTGATAGTTGCTGGAAATGGGCCTCTATACACCTATGTAGATATTGCACCAAAAACCAGACATTTGCAGCTAGAATAGTCATTTACCACATTAGCAATGTATAGAGTGTATTTCTTTAAAGTTAAGACTAGTTTAAAGTTATCTTCATTGAAAAGTACAGTGCTTTTCCTTCAAAAATAAGGACATTTCAATGTGACCCCAAACTTTTGAACGGTAGTGTATATGTATGAAATACTTGACTTTCAGTGAATTCTGGCTATATATATTTATTTTATTATACATATAAATAAAAAAAATACTTGAATTTCAGTGTTCCGGCTATCCAGTAGATGGCAGTATTGTCCTGTTTAAGAGTGTCACAACATTGCTGTTTACGGCAGACAAACTGCTTTACGGTAGATGAAAACGTGACTGCTGTTGTTGTGTGTTGTTAGCGCGCTGGGAGGACGTTAATGAAACTGCCTAACAATAAACCCACATAAGAAACCAAGAACTCGCCCTCCATCCTTCTACAGTTATAACGTGATTGGGCAGGCACGCTGTTTATATTGTGGGAAAGCGGACGTGAAAACATACTGTCGCCACTGTCCCACTCAGGTCCGCATGGAGCTGGAGGGGGCGTGGCCTCCAGCTCCGGCTGAATTCCGGGAGTTTATCGGGAGAAAATTTCTTCCGGGAGGTTATCAGGAGAGGCGCTGAATTCCGGGAGTCTCCCGGTAAAACCGGGAGGGTTGGCAAGTATGGTCTCCAGTGTTGAGTATCATAGTATTATACCTCTCTATCGTCTGTCTTCCTAGAAATGGAGCAAACTGTGAGATTCCGGGTCCTCATTGATCGTGAAGTCAAGAAACTAAATCTCAGCACTGGAATACCTTCAACTGTGGACGAGTTGGTAACAGCTGTCAAAGAAAGTTTTTCCATCGCCACAGATATAAGTCTTCAATACAAAGATGAAGAATTTGATGACTTCTTCACCCTGACCTCTACAAATGAACTGAAAGATAAAGACACACTTAAAGTTGTGTATGTACCCCTAAACTTAAAGTTGTGTATGTACCCCTACACTTAAAGTTGTGTATGTACCCCTACACTTAACGCTGACACTTGTTCCCCAGGAAAGCACCCCTGATGCTTCTGATGTCAGCTCTTTATGTGAATCTGTGAGTCTCTCTGGGGACTCAGTAGATACTGTGATTCAGAGTCCCTCCCCCTCTGAAAGGCAGAGCCCATGGCCTGCTGTGTTTACCATTCCAATTTTCTCACACAACACTGAACTTGCGTTGAGACAAGGAAATGTGATTTATTTAAGAGATGGCACCCCAATGACATCACTGTGTGTCAAATCGAGCATCCTAGAGCGCCTGGCTGAGGCCATGTTTTCCTACACAGCTTACCCAAATGATGCCCAGAGATCTGCGGTGGCACAGGCACTAGTAGAGAAGCATCCCTGCTTGAAGGAGCCCGGATCTGTTAATGGAACTTACGGGTGGCAGCAAAGCATAAAGTACAAATGTGGAAACTATCGGACAAAACGGAAAGCACTGGGAAGCCCTGAACTCCTAGTAAACTCACTGAGTCACAAGTCAGAGGATGAGCGAAGCGCTGCTAAAAATGTGAAGAAACCAAAGAGGGGAGAAGTGAATTACCTGCCCGCACACCCACATGGTGAAACAGATGACACGCTTGAGAATCTGAGACTTGACCTAACTGCAGCCTGTCAGAGAAAGGACTGTGCCAGGAGCATCAATGATATGATGGCCAGAACATACAGTTGGAGAAGACAGGAAGTGGTTGCCAAGTCTCCTGGGGTGGCAGAATTTAAGAAAAGATGGCCTGCCCTCTTCGAACCATTCCAGGTAAATGATTAATCATTCTATTTTTCCTGACCAAGTTTCCATTGTGACTTGGACATGACATACTAGACCAGGGGTGGGCAATTAATTTTTACCGGGGGCCGCATGAGCAACCCGAGCACTGCTGGAGGGCCACACTGACAATATTTCAATTAAATTTTGCTCAAATTATTTTTGATATACCGTAAGATAGATAATAATAATAATAATAATATTTTCATTTAACCTAACTTATCTTTATACAAAAGCAGATGGCTTTTGATGGTTTTATTTTTAACACTTTCTTACACAACACTTCCTGATGTATATTACAATACAAAAATTTCAATTTCTGTCACTTTATCCTGCATCCTCTTTGTTGTAAAACCTTTATTTAACCAGATAAGAAAACGTTGTGAACGTAGCACGTACGCCTGTAAGGTGATTGGCGAAGAAGGAGGAAGCGTTGCTGTTGCGGAAATGAGGAGTGAGGATTGGTTTTCCTTTTGGAAAGAACGAGATAAGTTGAGCTGTGTTAGTATAGCATGCTCAATAAAAGTTTAAAAAGTGCATCAGACTTGGTGTGCACTTCTTCTGGACGCTACAATTGATGTCAGAAGTGGGATGAAATGCCTCCCAGTTCGCCTTGCCATCAAACCTGGGAGTCTTCATTGAGGGCGGAATTCCCCCCGTGGCAAGCAGCGTGGCTGCACCTGTAAACGCTCTCTCTCTCTCTCTGTCTCTCTCTGTCTCTCTCTTTGCGGCGAGCTCCTCACGTGGCACGTACCTCCCGATGACGTAGCACACAAACAGTGCAGTATGCGCAAAGTTTTACTTCTGCCACCAATTGTAGCGTCCAGAAGAAGTGCACATCAAGTCTGACGCTCTTTTTAAACTTTTATTGAGCAAGCTATACTAACACAGCTCAACATATCTCGTTCCTTCCACACGCACGTCTCCTCACTCCTCATTTACGCAACTCAAGAAGGCAACATCTACTTCAGCAGGTCGTTACACTATATTCTTTAAAGACAGCAACGTGTGTACCACAAATAAGCACACAGCTTTACCTTTACTTGTCTTGTTGAAAACACGCCATTCGTCATCAACTTTTCTCTTTTTAGCGTTTCGGGGATAACCGCTGTGCGCCTTCCCTCACAGGACATACGCACATATAACACTTTTCAAAATAAAAGCAGCACAGTTGTATTGCACGCACGACAAAGATGTTTTTTTAAATTTATTTTGTAATTTGAGATTGCCGCTGCGCGCACGAGCATACGTCCACACGGAAGTAATACAAATAACGCTTTTCAAAACAAAAGCAGCACCGTTGTATTGCACACTCGAAATAGATGCTTTTTAAAATTTATTTTGTAATTTATAATTGGCCTCACGCGGGCCGGACAGGGACGTACAAAGGGCCGGATGCGGCCCGCGGGCCGCACAATGCCCAGGTCTGCTCTACGGAGACAGCCCTCGCAAAAATGACTAATGATCTATTGCTAACGATGGATTCTGATGCTTCATCTATGTTGCTGCTTCTTGATCTTAGCGCCGCTTTCGATACTGTTGATCATAATATTTTATTAGAGCGTATCAAAACGCGTATTGGGATGTCAGACTTAGCCTTGTCTTGGTTTAACTCTTATCTTACTGACAGGATGCAGTGTGTCTCCCATAACAATGTGACCTCGGACTATGTTAAGGTAACGTGCGGAGTTCCCCAGGGTTCGGTTCTTGGCCCTGCACTCTTTAGTATTTACATGCTGCCGCTAGGTGACATCATACGCAAATATGGTGTTAGCTTTCACTGTTATGCTGATGACACCCAACTCTACATGCCCCTAAAGCTGACCAACACGCCGGATTGTAGTCAGCTGGAGGCGTGTCTTAATGAAATTAAACAATGGATGTCCGCTAACTTTTTGCAACTCAACGCTAAGAAAACGGAAATGCTGATTATCGGTCCTGCTCAACACCGACATCTATTTAATAATACCACCTTAACAGTTGACAACCAAACAATTAAACAAGGCGACTCGGTAAAGAATCTGGGTATTATCTTCGACCCACCTCTCTCGTTTGAGTCGCACATTAAGAATGTTACTAAAACGGCCTTCTTTCATCTCCGTAATATCGCTAAAATTCGTCCCATTTTGTCCACAAGCGATGCTGAGATCATTATCCATGCGTTCGTTACATCTCGTCTCGATTACTGTAACGTTTTATTTTGGGGCCTCCCTATGTCTAGCATTAAAAGATTACAGATGGTACAAAATGCGGCTGCTAGACTTTTGACAAAAACAAGAAAGTTTGATCATATTACGCCTATACTGGCTCACTTGCACTGGCTTCCTGTGCACCTAAGATGCGACTTTAAGGTTTTACTACTTACGTATAAAATACTACACGGTCAAGCTCCCGCCTATCTTGATGATTGTATTGTACCATATGTCCCGGCAAGAAATCTGCGTTCAAAGAACTCCGGCTTATTAGTGATTCCCAGAGCCCAAAAAAAGTCTGCGGGCTATAGAGCGTTTTCTATTCGGGCTCCAATACTATGGAATGCCCTCCCGGTAAAAGTTAGAGATGCTACCTCGGTAGAAGCATTTAAGTCTCATCTTAAAACTCATTTGTATACTCTAGCCTTTAAATAGACTCCCCTTTTAGACCAGTTGATCTGCCGTTTCTTTTCTTTTCTTTTCTACTCTGCTCCCAACCCGGGGTGGACCGCTAGCCTGTCCATCAGATGGGGACATCTCTACGCTGCTGACCCGTCTCCACTCGGGATGGTTCCTGCTGGCCCCACTATGGACTGGACTTTCGCTGATGTGTTGGACTTTCACAATATTATGTCAGACCCACTCGACATCCATTGCTTTCGGTCTCCCCTAGAGGGGGGGGGGGGGGGGGGGGGTTACCCACATATGCGGTCCTCTCCAAGGTTTCTCATAGTCATTCACATTGGCGTCCCACTGGGGTGAGTTTTCCTTGCCCGTATGTGGGCTCTGTACCGAGGATGTCGTTGTGGCTTGTACAGCCCTTTGAGACACTTGTGATTTAGGGCTATATAAATAAACATTGATTGATTGATTGATTGATTGCTTGATTGAACATCGACGATAAAGTTTGCAACTTTTGGTCGCTGATAAAAAAGCCTTGCCTGTACCGGAAGTAGCAGACGATATGCGTGTGACGTCACAGGTTGTGGAGCTCCTCACATCTGCACATTGTTTGCAATCATGGCCACCAGCAGCGAGAGCGATTCGGACCGAGAAAGCGACGATTTCCCCATTAATTTGAGCGAGGATGAAAGATTTGTGGATGAGGAAAGTGAGAGTGAAGGACTAGAGGGCAGTGGAAGTGATTCAGATAGGGAAGATGCTGTGAGAGGCGGGTGGGACCTGATATTCAGCTGGGAATGACTAAAACAGTAAATAAACACAAGACATATATATACTCTATTAGCCACAACACAACCAGGCTTATATTTAATATGCCACAAATTAATCTCGCATAACAAACACCTCCCCCCTCCATATAACCCGCCAATACAAATCAAACAACCGCACAACACACTCAATCCCACAGCCCAAAGTACCGTTCACCTCCCCAAAGTTCATACAGCACATATATTTCCCCAAAGTTACGTACGTGACGTGCACATAGCGGCACGCACGTACGGGCAAGCAATCAAATGTTTTGAAGCCGCAGCTGCGTACTCACGGTACCGCGTCCGCATATCCAACTCAAAGTCCTCCTGGTAAGAGTCTCTGTTGTCCCAGTTCTCCACAGGCCAATGGTGAAGCTTGACTGTCATCTTTCGGGAATGTAAACAATGAAACACCGGCTACGTGTTTGTGTTGCTGCAGCCGACCGCTAATACACCGCTTCCCACCTACATCTTTCTTCTTTGCTGTCTCCATTGTTCATTGAACAAATTGCAAAAGATTCACCAACACAGATGTCCAGAATACTGTGGCATTTTGCGATGAAAACAGACGACTTAATAGCTGGCCACAATGGTGTCCCAAAATGTCTACAATCCGTGACGTCACGTGCAGGCGTCATCATACCGAGACGTTTTCAGCAGGATATTTCGCGGGAAATTTAAAATGTCACTTTATAAGTTAACCCGGCCGTATTGGCATGTGTTGCAATGTTAAGATTTCATCATTGATATATAAACTATCAGACTGCGTGGTCGGTAGTAGTGGCTTTCAGTAGGCCTTTAAACAAACAATTATTCAGCTTAAGTCCAGTGTCAGCCACACTAACCCATCGTTTAAGGTTCCCCTCCTTGGATAATTTTTTACACGGGTAAGTGCATCGTGTATTTCTTGAATATCCACAACCTCACCCTGTCATATCTTGATATCTTTGGAACTTTAAAAGTATTTGAAAACATGACGTCTTAGAAGGACATACTCTTTAATACTTTTTGAGGAGTTGCTGGTAGATGTGGAACATGTGCAAGTAAGACCTATGCTGACCCACAGCATGTAGCAAATAAAGTAGAGGAATGTAATACAGTTATTTCTGTCAGGAGCTGGAATGCAGCTTAGTGACAAAGTGGGAATATATCAAACAGACAACCGTAATTTGTCAAGTGTGGGGCAAAAGCGTTGCTATAAAAAGTAGCATTACTGCTAATATGTAGCATCATTTGAGAGTGTTTGAAACTCCGCATGTCAACATCTCCATTGTGTATTATTCAAACTCACCTAATTCAGCTGGCTAGTTGTTATCAAGAGTACTAAAACCCTTTTCAACATGAATCTGACAACTAAGTAGGCTAAATAACTTTAAACTTTAATACATGCTCGGCCAGTATCAGCCAGTATCGGTATCGGATCGGAAGTGAAAAAACAACATCGGTATCAGATCGGAAGTGCAAAAACCTGGATTGGGACATCCCTACAACACATGCCGATACGGCCAGGTTAACTTACAAAGTGCAATTTTAAATTTCCCGGCAAACTTCCGGCTGAAAACGTTTCGATATGATGACGTTTGCGCGTGACGTCAACAGTGGAAGCGGAAGTATTCGGAGCCCATTGAATTCAATACAAAAAGCTCTGTTTTCATTTAAAAATTCCACAGTATTCTGGACATCTGTGTTGGTGAATCTTTTGCAAATTGTTTAATGAACAATGAAGACTGCAAAGAAGAAAGCTGTAGGTGCGATCGGTGTATTAGCGCCAGACTACAGCAACACAACCAGGAGCACTTTGAGGATAGCAGACGCGCTAGCCGAACGACCTCACCTTGACTTCCTCCGTCTCCAGGCCGCCAACCGCATTGGTGATCAGGTGAAGTCCTTCGTCGTACCGTCGATCGCTGGAACGCAGGTGAGCACGGGTCGTGATGAGCAGATGAGAGCTGGCGTAGGTGCAGAGCTAATGTTTTTAGCATAGCTCTGTCGAGGTTCCGTAGCTAAGTTAGCTTCAATGGCGTCGTTAGCAACAGCATTATTAAGCTTCGCCAAGCTGGAAAGTCCAGAGTTTGGTAGTATTGTTGATCTTCTGTCTATCCTTCCAGTCAGGGACTTATTTGTTTTGTTTCTATATGCAGTAAAGCCTGATGCTATCACGTTAGCTCAGTAGCTAAAGAGCTTCATCGATGTATTACGTGGAGATAAAAGTGACTGTGAATGTCCATTTCGCGTTCTCGACTCTCATTTTCAAGAGGATATAGTATCCGAGGTGGTTTAAAATAAAAATCCGTGATCCACAATAGAAAAAGGAGAGAGTGTGGAATCCAATGAACCCTTGTACCTAAGTTACGGTCAGAGTGAAAAAAGATACGTTCTGCACTGCACGCTAGTCCTTCAGTTTCACGTTCCTCATCCACGAATCTTTCATCCTCGCTCAAATTAATGGGGTAATCGTCGCTTTCTCGGTCCGAATCTCTCTCGCTGCTGGTGTAAACAATGTGCAAATGTGAGGAGCCTTTCAACCTGTGACGTCACGCTACTTCCGGTACAGGCAAGGCTTTTTTTTAATCAGCGACCAAAAGTTGCGAACTTTATCGTTAATGTTCTCTACTAAATCCTTTCAGCAAAAATATGGCAATATCGCGAAATGATCAAGTATGACACATAGAATGGATCTGCTATCCCCATTTAAATAAAAAAAAAAATAGTTCAGTAGGCCTTTAAGTCCAAAACAGTTACAAAGACGTAACAATTTCCTCACTTTCGGACGAAGATATCAACCGCTATTCTCTCTGGTCGGTGGAACCAATCAGATGTTAGGACCCGCCCACTGACTTTGATGGCTGAGTTTGAAAGATAAAATACATTTATGTATTTAAGTCCATTCTAATGAATTATCACATTTAAGTAATTATTTAAAGATGTATTTATTTGTTTAGTTTTTGTCCCATTTGACCCTCCATATTTTTGGAGCAGCAAGACTTCCACAATATGGACTCATTTAGCCTTTTCAAATCAAGAACACACTTATTCCAGAATGCTTATTCACTTTAATTTCAGCTATTTGTAGTTTCTTGTCTAAACTGACATTTTCTGTTTTATATTGTTCAATGTTTGTCGAGTTATGTTTTGTTTGTTTGTTTTCTCCCCTAACTTGAAAAGGGTTTTGACCTTTTGACCAGGGGCTACACTGGGACTTCACTCTTTGTTTTAATCCAATGATGAGACAAATCTGTGTTTCTCCTTTTATTTTGGACTTGATTGTCTCTTTTTTTCATTAAATACTTGTAAGGTGAAAAACCTTTGGAAAAGGTGGACAAATACAAAAGCAATTAGGGACCAATATAAGCAAATTACAATAAACCATTTTTTAAAGTAAAAGTGTTTCCAAAAGAACTTATAGTGACCCTTAAGAGCTTGGATTTGGCATTTAAACATTTAACAACCACTTGGCAATTGAAATAAATTCAACATATCAAATCAAACATCAAAATAATATAAGTCATCTCACCGTCAGCCACCCTGGTCTCTGTAAACAGTTGTCACTACTGCATTTGGCAAATTGTCCTCGAGCAGTGTTTGTTGGCCGGAAGTCTGAGCTGGAGCTGCAGACTTAAAAAGGAGTGGATTTGATTGCTTCAGGTGAGAGCCTTCCTGATTACTGATGGTCTTCAGCTGTTGGGAAATGTTGTCTGTAATTCCAATTCTGTCCTCTGGGGGGAAATGGGAGCCAAACTGACATTTGGACACAAGGCCCTTCTGTTTGGGTGAAGGCTTTGGCCTTGTGTAGAGTTTGCCAAAACAATGTTGTAATGTTTGTATTGTCTCTAGAAAGGCACCTTATAAATAACATTGATTATTATTATTTGTATTATTCCTAAACAGAAGATTTGGTACTTTCACATCATCTACAACCTTTTTTCTTCCTGAGAACTACTCATTTGTTGTCATGTTTATTTTCATAGCTTCTTTCAAGCCAAACAAAGGAAATAAGATTATTTTTCCAGAGCACATTTGTATCACTACTAGAGGTATTTTGTCAAAAATAAAGGATTTAGCGTTTTATTAATATGAGCAGCAACATTTCAATGGTACTATATGTAGGACTTTACAATACTGTACTGCCATCTACTGGTGACTTTTGGCTACCACACAATAAATTGACGTGTAGGCGAGAGGCAGTAGCTTAGTTTCACTTTCACTTTGCCTTTTAACTCATTTTTCATTATCATCAGAATAAAACACAGGACCAAAATGTATCGACTTATTGGTGAATAATACAACAATACATACGTCATTTTAGTTCATGTAACAATTACAACAAAATAATACAATTAATCATTTGATTACAAACAACAGTTTCAACAAAGTCAATAATGCAAAATAAATGTAGAAAATCAAAAAGTGATCACGCTCCTGATTTACTACAAAGCTTTGAGTCTTCTGCGCATGACACATCTCGCGAGAGCAGGCAGTCATAGACGAGAGCAGAACCGTCTTGTAACGTCAAGCGTGCCAACTGTCGTGAAAGCACATTGACGCAGAAAGAAGCCAGAAGGACGCTAATAAGTCAGTCTTATTATTTGTTCTCCAGTTTGTAAAAATGTATGTCGTTTAAAATACATCTTTGATTCTTTAATCCCGGAAAAAACCCGTCTCGGTGAGCGAGAACCTTATCGTGCTAGCAAGTTTAGCTAGCTTAGCTTGTTAGCTGCTAACAAAGGGACGCGGATGTTATCAACACATCGCTAAGTAGAGATCAAATGTGAGTGTAAAGTGTTGTGATTGTGTGAACATGTGAGTGTAAAGTGTTGTGATTGTGTGAACATGTGAGTGTAGTGTTGTGATTGTGTGAACATGTGAGTGTAAAGTGTTGTGATTGTGTGAACATGTGAGTGTAAAGCGTTGTGATTGTGTGAACATGTGAGTGTAAAGTGTTGTGATTGTGTGAACATGTGAATGTAAAGTGTTGTGATTGTGTGAACATGTGAGTATAAAGTGTTGTGATTGTGTGAACATGTGAGTGTAAAGTGTTGTGATTGTGTGAACATGTGAGTGTAAAGTGTTGTGATTGTGTGAACATGTGAGTGTAAAGTGTTGTGATTGTGTGAACATGTGAGTGTAAAGTGTTGTGATTGTGTGAAAATGTGCGAAAGAACGATAGCAGGTTACCAGGCGGAACTTTCTAGAACGAAAGAGAACAATCAACTACTGGACGCTGTTTTCAAGAAACATCAAGTTGTGTTACACACAACAGGTTTGTTGACTTCTTACTCTCACATCTTTACTAACTTTATATTTGATTATTAACACTTTTCTTCAATAGATGCTTTGTCTTGTGGGGATGATGCAATGCTTTCATTTAGATTATTCATGAAAAGGAGACAGTTTGAGGTTGATGTTCCTCTCAGTTTGTAACAATGTGTGATTGATTGATTGAAGGAGTTATGAGAAGTTTGCACAGGAAAGGCTACACTTTGATCACGGTACACATTCACTGCTACAAGAAAGCCAGAGATGGTTTCAGTTGAAATATATATTTTATCTCACACAGGTAGAACACACACACTCCTCTCTGAGCTGCCACCTTACCGTGGTAGAGGAGTTTGCGTGTCCCAATGATCCTAGGAGCTATGTTGTCCGGGGGCTTTATGCCCCCTGGTAGGGTCTCCCAAGACAAACTGGTCCTAGGTGAGGGATCAGACAAAGAGCAGCTCGAAGACGTCAATGAGAAATAAAAACTATGGACCCAGATTTCCCTCGCCCGGACGCGGGTCACCGGGGCCCCCCTCTGGAGCCAGGCCCGGAGGTGGGGCACGATGGCGAGCGCCTGGTGGACGGGCCTGTCCCCATGGGGCCCGGCCGGGCACAGCCCGAAGAGGCAACGTGGGTTCCCCCTCCAATGGGCTCACCACCCATAGCAGGGGTCATAGAGGTCGGGTGCGAAGTGAGCTGGGCAGCAGCCGAAGGCAGGGCACTTGGCGGTCCGATCCTCGGCTACAGAAGCTAGCTCTTGGGCTGTGGAACATGTGGGAAGGAGCCTGAGCTAGTGCGCGAGGTGGAGAAGTTCCGACTAGACATAGTCGGACTCACTTCGACGCACAGCAAGGGCTCTGGAACCAGTTCTCTCGAGAGGGGCTGGACTCTCTTCTACTCTGGCGTTGCCGGCAGTGAGAGGCGATGGGCTGGGGTGGCAATTCTTGTTGCCCCCCGGCTCAGAGCCTGCATGTTGGAGTTCAACCCGGTGGACGAGAGGGTAGCTTCCCTCCGCCTTCGGGTGGGGGAACGGGTCCTGACTGTGGTTTGCGCTTACGCGCCAAACCGCAGCTCAGAGTACCCACCCTTTTTGGATTCACTCGAGGGAGTACTTGAGAGTGCTCCCTCGGGTGATTCCCTCGTTCTACTGGGGGACTTCAACGCTCATGTTGGCAGCGACAGTGAAACCTGGAGCGGCGTGATTGGGAAGAATGGCTGCCCGGATCTGAACCCGAGCGGTGTTTTGTTATTGGACTTTTGTGCCCGTCACAGATTGTCCATAACGAACACCATGTTCAAACATAAGGGTGTCCATATGTGCACTTGGCACCAGGACACCCTAAGCCGCAGTTCCATGATCGACTTTGTAGTTGTGTCGTCGGATTTGCGGCCTCATGTTTTGGACACTAAGGTGAAGAGAGGGGCGGAGCTTTCTACCGATCACCACCTCGTGGTGAGTTGGCTGCGATGGTGGGGGAGAATGCCGGACAGACCTGGCAGGCCCAAACGCATTGTGAGGGTTTGCTGGGAACGTCTGGCAGAGTCTCCTGTCAGAGAGAGTTTCAATTCCCACCTCCGGAAGAACTTTGAACATGTCACGAGGGAGGTGCTGGACATTGAGTCCGAATGGACCATGTTCCGCACCTCTATTGTCGAGGCGGCTGATTGGAGCTGTGGCCGCAAGGTAGTTGGTGCCTGTCGTGGCGGTAATCCTAGAAGGAGTCCTATCGGGTTCTTTTGGCTCATAGGACTCCTGAGGCAGCGGACAGGTACCGACAGGCCAAGCGGTGTGCGGCTTCGGCGGTCGCGGAGGCAAAAACTCGGACATGGGAGGAGTTCGGGGAAGCCATGGAAAACGACTTCCGGACGGCTTCGAAGCGATTCTGGACCACCATCCGCCGCCTCAGGAAGGGGAAGCAGTGCACTGTCAACACCGAGTACGGTGAGGATGGTGTTCTGCTGACCTTAACTGCGGATGTTGTGGATCGGTGGAGGGAATACTTCGAAGACCTCCTCAATCCCACCAACACGTCTTCCTATGAGGAAGCAGTGCCTGGGGAATCTTGTGGGCTCTCCTATTTCTGGGGCTGAGGTTGCTGAGGTAGTTAAAAAGCTCCTCGGTGGCAAGGCCCCGGGGGTGGATGAGATCCGCCCGGAGTTCCTTAAGGCTCTGGATGCTGTGGGGCTGTCTTGGTTGACAAGACTCTGCAGCATTGCGTGGACATCGGGGGCGGTACCTCTGGATTGGCAGACCGGGGTGGTGGTTCCTCTCTTTAAGAAGGGGAACCGGAGGGTGTGTTCTAACTATCGTGGGATCACACTCCTCAGCCTTCCCGGTAAGGTCTATTCAGGTGTGCTGGAGAGGAGGCTACGCCGGATAGTCGAACCTCAGATTCAGGAGGAACAGTGTGGTTTTCGTCCTGGTCGTGGAACTGTGGACCAGCTCTATACTCTCGGCAGGGTCCTTGAGGGTGCATGGGAGTTTGCCCAACCAGTCTACATGTGTTTTGTGGACTTGGAGAAGGCATTCGACCGTGTCCCTCTGGAAGTCCTGTGGGGAGTGCTCAGAGAGTATGGAGTATCGGACTGTCTGATTGTGGCGGTCCGCTCCCTGTATGATCAGTGCCAGAGTTTGGTCCGCATTACCGGCAGTAAGTTGGACACGTTTCCAGTGAGGGTTGGACTCCGCCAAGGCTGCCCTTTGTCACCGATTCTGTTCATAACTTTTATGGACAGAATTTCTAGGCGCAGTCAAGGCGTTGAGGGGATCCGGTTTGGTGGCTGCGGGATTAGGTCTCTGCTTTTTGCATATGATGTGGTCCTGATGGCTTCATCTGGCCAGGATCTTCAGCTCTCACTGGATCGGTTTGCAGCTGAGTGTGAAGCGACTGGGATGGAAATCAGCACCTCCAAGTCCGAATCCATGGTTCTCGCCCGGAAAAGGTTGGAGTGCCATCTCCGGGTTGCAGAGGAGACCCTGCCCCCAGTGGAGGAGTTCAAGTACCTCGGAGTCTTGTTCACGAGTGAGGGAAGAGTGGATGGTGAGATCGACAGGCGGATCGGTGCGGCGTCTTCAGTAATGCGGACGCTGTATCGATCCGTTGTGGTGAAGAAGGAGCTGAGCCGGAAGGCAAAGCTCTCAATTTACCGGTCGATCTACGTTCCCATCCTCACCTATGGTCATGAGCTTTGGGTTATGACCGAAAGGACAAGGTCACGGGTACAAGCGGCCGAAATGAGTTTCCTCCGCCGGGTGGCGGGGCTCTCCCTTAGAGATAGGGTGAGAAGCTCTGCCATCCGGGGGGAGCTCAAAGTAAAGCCGCTGCTCCTCCACATCGAGAGGAGCCAGATGAGGTGGTTCGGGCATCTGGTCAGGATGCCACCCGAACGCCTACTTGGGAAGGTGTTTAGGGCACGTCGGACCGGTAGGAGGCCACGGGGAAGACCCAGGACACGTTGGGAAGACTATGTCTCCCGGCTGGCCTGGGAACGCCTCGGGATCCCCCGGGAGGAGCTGGAAGAAGTGGCTGGGGAGAGGGAAGTCTGGGCTTCCCTGCTTAAGCTGCTGCCCCCGCGACCCGACCTCGGATAAGCGGAAGAAGATGGATGGATGGATGGAAGATAGAACACAAAGTATGCAGAAAGTAGCAAAAAGACAACAATACTGCAAGAAAATTGCAGCAAAATGCTTTGTATATTCCCAGTTACGAGTAGCCACAACCTGTAATGTCTTGTCAAAGCTGCTTTGAAGGAAGTAAGGGATTTACACTCCTTAATGGCTATTGATAGGAAGATCCACATGTTGGTGGTATAGCCGGCAAACTAATTACAACCTTTTTTGGAGTGAGATCTGGTTGAATATGACTTGTACAACTACCTCTGGTGTTATAATGGTCAATATATTTTGAAGTATCTAGACAGGTACATGGGTATTTTAGTGGTATGGTGTATCTTGTACACCAGACCACTACAAGAAGATGCACTCTGTTGGCTACCAAGAGCCTCCCCACTTTAAGGAAATGGTTGGCGGAGAGGTGAGCCCGAGATGGACGGTTGAGTAGAAGCCCAATAATTTTGTTTTGGCTGTCTGGAGTTAGTTTTTCAGGGCTTTTAAGGCGTCACGGTACTAAACATGAACTCTGTAGTCAAAGTGGCGTTAAATGAGTACTTGGGTTAGAGTCTTAAATGTATTTCTACCCACCAGCGGGGTGATCCTACTATGTAAGAACTAGGGTTGTACGGTATACCAGCATTTGTATAGTATCGCGATACTAATTAATCATATTCGGTACTATACCGCCTCTAAAAAGTACTACTTCTATGATTATATCAATATTTTTTGGCATCACAACATCTTCTTTCGTTTAAAGAAAATATATATTATGTTTATAAAGTCAGTAAATACTGTATGTCCCTGGACACATGAGGACTTTGAATATGACCAATGTATGATCCTGTAACTACTTGGTATCAGATTGATACCCAAATTTGTGGTATCATCCAAAACTAATGTTAGTATCAAACAACAGAAGAATAAGTGATTATTACATTTTAACAGAAGTGTAGATAGAACATGTTAAAACAGAACATAAGCAGATATTAACAGTAAATGAACAAGTAGATTAATAATCAATTTTCGACCACTTGTCCTTAATAACGGGGGACGGCGTGGCGAAGTTGAGAGAGTGGCCGTGCCAGCAATCTGAGGGTTACTGGTTCAATCCCCACATCTGAGGGTTACTGGTTCAATCCCCACCTTCTACCATCCTAGTCACGTCCGTTGTGTCCTTGAGCAAGACACTTCACCCTTGTTCCTGATGGGTCCTGGTTAGCGCCGTGCATGGCAGCTCCCGCCATCAGTGTGTGAATGTGTGTGTGTGAATGAGTGAGTGTGGAAATAGTGTCAAAGCGCTTTGAGTTCTTTAAAAAGGTAGAAAAGCGCTATACAAGTACAACCCATTTACCATTTAATAATATTGACAAAATAATAGTCAATATAAATGACACTATGTTACTGCATATGTCAGCAGACTAAATTAGGAGCTTTTGTTTGTTTACTTCCTACTAAAAGACAAGTTGTCTAGTATGTTCACTATTTTATTTAAGGACTAAATTGCAATAATAAACATATGTTTCATGTACCCTAAGATTTTTTGATAAAATAAAGCCAATAATGCACTTTTTTGTGGTCCTTTCTATTTAGAAAAGTATCGAAAAGTATCGAAATACATTTTGGTACAGGTTCCGGTACCAAAATATTGGTATCGGGACAACACTAGTAAGAACAGAATTTGTCGGTTGATTCTTTGACTACCTTAGTAGTAATTTTTTCACTGGAGAGATTAGTCTCTACGATGCAGCCAAGATAGGTAATCTCATTTTTGTTTGTTATAGTATTGTCACCCACTTTGACTGTGAAGTTATGTACTTTCCTGAGGTTAGGAATTGACCCAAAAACCTGTGTACTTGCAAGTACCAGGCGAGTCTTAATTTGCCAGTTTGTCATTGAAAGCCTTGCTAGTCTCGGTCTTAAGGATTGTAGCTTTGCTTGTTTTGTGGCCGTCAGCCTCGGTTCTATGTTTTTTATGGGTACAGAAAATGAAGGAATGATCACTTAAGCCGCATACAGTAGTTCCACTTGTGGTGATCTTAGACTGGTCAGAAGTAACAACGAGGTCTATGAAGGTTTAAAAGGACTCCCTCACCCTGGTAGTTTGCTTAATGAGCTAAGTGAGACCATGTTGGTGGCACAGCTTAGTGAAGGTTTTAAAAATGGGTGCATCCTTTCAGGACATATCTGTGTTCCAGTCCCTAAGAAGATGTAAACCTGTATCAACATGTTTACACAAAACTCACACACTCACCAAAAACATTTTATACAGTAATCAAATCAAATTAAAGTTATAATTTCACTTCCTGATTCTGACTTACATGCAACAATACGTGAAAGTAAACATTTATTTTCAATAACCAAAGTAGTCAACACTTGAATTATTATAAGAACATAAAGGTGAGTGGCTTTCTGTCAGCGTGTCGTAGATGGTCTACCCAATTCCTAAAGAGGAATTGTTGATGGAGATACTCCATAAAACACCACATAGTAAAACAAGTTTTTGTTAAAAGTTCCTTTTGGCTCAGCCAACAAAATGACCACAAAAAAGTATCCTGCATAGGGTTGGGTATCGTTTGAATTCGAACGATTCCGATTCCGATTCTTTGTTTCGATTCCGATTCCTGACTATCCTCGATTCCGATTCTTTTAAGAGGCAGGGTCAAAAAACGTTTAGGATATTTTAAATGAGCTAGCTAACCTACAGTCTTTCTGAATGAAATAGTCTGACATTCTCCATCAATTTTAATTCTATTAACTTTTTATGAACTTTACTATAAATTCCTCACAGGACTGTTTTCAACTAGAATATAAATATCAAATCTATGAATTTGAATATAAATATTATAAATTATGAATACATTTTCCCAGGGGTACACTTTCCTCAAGAGAGCTTTATTTTTGAAAACCTCATGAAAACACATTTACACACACAAGTGTATGATGCTGCAGGTACTTAAAAATGTTACCGTGCTCCCACTGATGGGCTAACCTGGTGCAGAAGAGCAAATAAACAATAAGAAACAACTTGCAAAACCCAGTCCAGATTAGCAGCAGGTACAGTATAAAATCAGAGACAGTTCTTGTATAGGAAAATTACCATATCCGCCTTCTCAGGCAGGATGCGTGAGCGTTCTGGACAGATAGTGTCTCCTGCTGTGGAAAATACACGTTCGCTGGGTGTGGAAGAAGCTTGAACGCATAAATAGGAGAAAGCGCGATCTGACAGCAAAGGATAAGTCTTTTGTTGGTTCCACCACCACGCTGCAGGGTCGTCAGACATAAGTATCGGTGGAACGTCCTGGTACATCTGCAGCTCTCTCTCCACTCGTTTCTTGATGGACATGGAGCTCTGTTATTTCGCGGTTATTTTTTTTTTTTTTTTGTAAAGTAAAGCCACACTTTCGACCGCCGACCCCAGCTATCCATGCTTGAGCTTGACTGACTCGCTCGGCTATGCTAACACTTCCGGGGGTGGGCGCTTCTTCGTTGGTGCTCAGCGGCTTCTTCTTCCGGTTCGGCGGACATTTTTTTTTTCTTTTTTTTTCCGGTCGGCGGACTGGGTATCGAAAATAGGAATCGAAATTTAAACTTTTGAACGATACCGGGAGAATCGGAAAGATAGTCCCAGGTCCGATCGATACTCGATACTCGATACCCAACCCTAATCCTGCATGATAACAAAAACATACCATGAATGTTTTTTTAAGTGATTTTGGAATTAGATTTTTTTTATTTCCATGATATTTAAGTTATGGTAATGACAATCTCAATATTTACACACTTTACATCAGTGAGTGTAAAGTTAAGAATGCCTCAATGCTGCCTCGTACTTATACAACTTTTCCAATTGACCCCCATCAAATGTCCAAGTCGGTTTTGTACTCACTGTACCACTATTGAATTAATTTTAGGACAAAAGGTGGTATTTCCCGTATTTTTATTGGTTGTTTTGCTACACACTTTTAACACAACAAACAAAATGACACAAATAATGTCATTGTGTTAACAGTGTCAGTCCAAAACTATTTATATTATCTCGGTATCTTATTTACTTATTTACCCAACAGACGTCCAGCAGCCCCCTCACATTAAAGAGGAAGAGGAGGATCCACAGCCCACCCACATGAAAGAGGAAGATCCACACATTAAAGAGGAAGAGGAGGATCCACAGCCACCCCACATGAAAGAGGAAGAGGAGGACCCACACATGAAAGAGGAAGAGGAGGATCCCCACATGAAAGAGGAAGAGGAAGAGGAGGATCCACACATGAAAGAGGAAGAGGAGGATCCACACATGAAAGAGGAAGAGGAGGGAGAGTGTGTTGTAGGGCAGGAGGAGGATGATGTCAGCAAGTTTCCACTGACTGTTGTCTCTGTGAAGACTGAAGAGCATGAAGACAAAGCACCTGAGTCCTCACAGCTTCATCACAGTCCAAGTAAGCACATATCATTTTATTCTCAGGGCATTCAATCCATCACAACTGGACTGTTCACTTTGTCTTAGAAGACTCATCCAAGTAGGCTTCATCACTTCATGCTCATACACTTCAAGTCTTAAATCTAATCATTGCAATTTAGAGGGGGACTGCACTTTTTGGGGACATCGTTCACAATCATTATAAAAGAGACACCGGTGGATATATTTAAAAAAAAAAAAAAATCACATTCTAACTAGGGCTGGGCGATATGGCCTTTTATTAATGTGTGGATATGTTTAGTCCATGTCACGATACACCATATATATGTGGATATGTTTAGTCCATGTCACGATACACCATATATATGTGGATATGTTTAGGCCATGTCACGATACACCATATATATGTGGATATGTTTAGTCCATGTCACGATACACCATATATATGTGGATATGTTTAGTCCATGTCACGATACACCATATACATGTGAATATGTTTAGTCCATGTCACGATACACCATATATATGTGGATATGTTTAGTCCATGTCACGATACACCATATATATGTGGATATGTTTAGTCCATGTCATGATACACCATATATATGTGGATATGTTTAGTCCATGTCACGATACACCATATATATGTGGATATGTTTAGTCCATGTCACGATACACCATATATATGTGGATATGTTTAGGCCATGTCACGATACACCATATACATGTGAATATGTTTAGTCCATGTCACGATACACCATATATATGTGGATATGTTTAGTCCATGTCACGATACACCATATATATGTGGATATGTTTAGTCCATGTCACGATACACCATATACATGTGAATATGTTTAGTCCATGTCACGATACACCATATATATGTGGATATGTTTAGTCCATGTCACGATACACCATATATATGTGGATATGTTTAGGCCATGTCACGATACACCATATATATGTGGATATGTTTAGGCCATGTCACGATACACCATATATATGTGGATATGTTTAGGCCATGTCACGATACACCATATATATGTGGATATGTTTAGTCCATGTCATGATACACCATATATATGTGGATATTTTGCCTTAGCCTTAAATGAACACTTGATGCATATAATCACAGCAGTATGATGATTCTATGTGTCTACATTAAAACATTCTTCTTCATACTGCATTAATATATGCTACCTTTAAACTTTCATGCAGAGAGGGAAATCACAACTAAGTCAATTTAGCAAAAGTGTATTTATTAAACAGTTATTAAGCAGTGGCACAAACATTCATGTCATTGCAAAACAAAAAGTGCAAGAATGTCAGAGACATTTTAAAACAAGCTATTAGTGCACTTTTGTGCATGATGTCACTAAGATGACATATCAAAACAACACTAAATTAAAGTGCACTTTTTGTACAGAACGCCACTACAATAGTTTAAAACAAATAAAGTGCACTTTTGTGCATGATGTCACACAAGATATTTCAATAAGTGTCAAATAAAAATGAGCTGCATAATAGGACATCAAATAGTGTATGTCCTCCACTATGTGGTAGGTTCCTGCGGACGTTATCTCCTTCTGTTGTTAAATATTTGTTTCATACGGTGTTGATGTGGAAATGGTTGCTTGGGCATTTTGTGGGTGTGGCACTGAACGGAGATGTTGACATGCAGAGTTTCAAGCACTCTTCATTCTCTAGCGGGTGACTTTTCAAATGATGCTACATTAGCAGTGCTGCTACTTTTTGTAGCAACGCTTTTGCCGCATACTTGTTCACCATCTACCCGCTTGAAGCCAAACCACCGCCAGACGATGGACCCCCTGCTGTTTTTTGGGGAATTAATTATTCCTTCATTTGTTACCAGATTGGCACCTTCTTTCTCTCGTAATACCACTCGCACCACAGCTAACGTTACCATGCCGCTACCTGTCTGCTCCGTGAGAGCGTATGACGTTGCACACGTGACAGTATGTGACGTATGTAAGAAGGTGCGCTTGTTTTATGTCTCTGTGAGAAGGAGAGACAAGAAAGAGTGAGAAGAGCCTGTAGTGTAATGCCTGCAGCTAAAAGCAACTGTGTGAGAACATATACTCCAATATCACCATATAGTCATTTTCTATATCGCACAGAGACAAACCCACGATATATCCAGTATATTCCATGTATCACCCAGCCCTAATTCTAACTCATAAATGTAAATAAAAGTCCACTTGCAATGGAGCCAATAGGGAGGTCCTCTATAACCATCCAAAATACACCAACAATACTCCATTTGCATTTTGTGGCTTGAATGTCCACCAAGTGTTATTTGACTTTATTTGGAACATGCAAGCATACAACATGATACATCACACAGGCATGCATACAACATGATGCATCACACATGCATGCATACAACATGATGCATCACACATGCATGCATACAACATGATACATCACACATGCATGCATACAACATTATAAATCACACATGCATGCATACAACATGATACATCACACATGCATGCATACAACATGATGCATCGCACATGCATGCATACAACATGATACATCACACATGCATGCATACAACATGATACATCACACATGCATGCATACAACATGATAAATCACACATGCATGTATACAACATGATACATCACACATGCATGCATACAACATGATACATCACACATGCATGCATACAACATGATACATCACACATGCATGCATACAACATGATACATCACACATGCAAGCATACAACATGATACATCACACATGCATTCATACAACATGATACATCACACATGCATGCATACAACATGATACATCACACATGCATGCATACAATATGATACATCACACATGCATGCATACAACATGATACATCACACATGCATGCATACAACATGATACATCACACATGCATGCATACAACATGATACATCACACATGCATGCATACAACATGATACATCACACATGCATGCATACAACATGATACATCACACATGCATGCATACAACATGATACATCACAATTTCCAGTTTCTCTTTTCAACATGTTGGAAAAGGAGTAGGAAGAAGCAGAGCTTATTTAATCCTACCCCTTTTCTTTTACATAACAGTTGCTAAAACTTTTGTTGACTTCCTGTTCTCAATGTATTCACAATATACTCCATAAGTAATCACAATAAAAATAAATCAATAATAATGAGTGAAGTAAGTTATATTTCATATGGTGGGATGAGTAAGATGATGTAGAAAATGAATGATGGATTAAATAAATTGAGAATGTTTATCATGGTTCTTCTTCTTTGTACTTTGTAAACACTTTAAGTGTGAAGAGTTTCTTGAAGTGGATCATATTAGTACATTGTTTGATTGCTTTGCTTCATCCATTCCATCATTTAATTCCACATACTGATATACTGAAGGTCTTAAGTGTTGTACGTGCATACAAATGTTTTAAATTACGTTTTTCTCTAAGATTATATTTCTCCTCTTTTGTTGAGAATTGTTGTACATTCTTGGCTAGCAGGTTATAGTTTGCTTTGTGTATCATTTTAGCTGTTTGCAAATTCACTATGTGATGGAATTTCAGTATTTGTGATTGAATAAATAAAGTGTTTGTATGTTGTCTATATCCAGCATGATGTATTATTATAACTGATCTTTTTTGTAACACAGTTAATGAATGAAGTGTACTTTTGTACTTATTTCCCATATTTCTACACAATAAGTCAGATATGTAACACTAGCGAGCAGTAGAGAATATGAAGTCATTTTTTGTCTAGAACATGTTTTGCTTTATTCATTATTGACGTGTTTCTTGCTACTTTATGTTGTATATTTTTTACTTGAGATTTCCAGTTCAATTTATCATCAATCATTATACCTAGACATGTGGTTTCATTTACTCTTTCAATTTCTATTCCGTCTATTTGTATTTGTGTTTGACTTTCTCTTCTACTGTTACCAAATAGCATTATTTTACTTTTACTGAGATTCAAAGATAGTCTGTTTGTGTCAAAGCATCTTTTTAATTTGTTAATTTCTTCTGTTATTATTTGTATTATCTTCTGTGTGCTCTCCTGAACAAAACACTGTTGTATCATCCGCAAATAATACTAACTTTAAATCTTTTTAACTTTACAAATGTCATTTATATAGACATTGAATAATTTAGGTCCTATATTGATCCCTGAGGTACACCACAGGATATATTTAGCGTTGTAGACGTGTGTTTGCCTAGCTTCACGTATTGTTTCCTGTTCGTTAGATAACTTCTTATCCAGTTTAAGACTAACCCTCTGATGCCATATCCTTCTAGTTTTTGGATGAAAATATTGTGATTAATTGTGTCAAATGCTTTAGTTGGATCCATAAAAACTGCTGCCGCACATTTTTTACTATCTATTGCATTGGTAATTTCTTCTGTAATTTCAATTAAAGCCATTGAAGTTGAAACATTAGCTCTGTATCCATATTGGTTCTCTTCGAGTATTGTATTTTTATTTATGAAACTCTCTAATCTGTTATTGAACAGTTTTTCAATGATTTTAGAAAATTGTGGAAGTAAAGAAACAGGTCTATAATTTGTAAATTGATGTTTGTCTCCAGTCTTATAAATTGGTGCAACTTTAGCTATTTTCATTTAGTTTGGAAATTTACCTGTTTGAAATGATATGTTACTAATGTACATCAATGGTCCTGAGATCACTTCAATAACCTTTTTAATCGTTTCCATATGAATTCCGTTACAATCAGTGGAAGTCTTAGATTCAAACATTTTTCACGATTGTAACTATTTCCTCCTGTGTCACATTACTGAGGAACATGGAGTTGGGATTTGCAATCTGAGGCAGAGAATGAGGAGCTGCCAGAAAAAAGGAACAGGAAGCCAGTGTAAGTGTGTTCCGTCTTGTTTTTGTCATGTTTCTACAGTAATAGGAAGGTTATTTCCGGTAGCATTCAAAAATAGACCAGAGATGCTTGTACTATATGTATATTTGGCAATTTTGGTATTGCAATAATCCTAATGATATGGTTACCCAACAGCCATCGTCTCGGGGACTCGGATGATAGCGAAGAAGACCCGGGAAATGGTGACCTCGCATCTCTGGGGTTGGCAAGCCAATTGCACAGGCAGAGTAAGGAATAATCTCTTAACATCGAAAAAAACGAAACCACCACATTAATATTAAAGATATGGTTAACATTCTTAGTGCTAAAGATATTCCCCTCTCCTTGTATCCCTTCTCCCAGCTTCACCGTCTCGCCGAGTGCCAGCAAGAGTCATGAGTACTTGTCAACTCGACTCCTCAACTGGAGATAACTTTCTAGGTAAAGACTGAAATAATATCTCAGCATCCAGTAACCATGGTTAACAGATCACAACCATTTAATACCAATTTATCTCCCTTAGCACCTCACCATGGGGAAGGATGTATGCATATGCCTTCACCAGCACCTGCATTAAACATGCAGAGAGTTACACAAGGTAGGGACTGATCTCTGAAATATTAGTGTATAGATAGGCTCCTTGGGTATTACCAGTCATGGTAAACTGATGGCTCTCTCACAATGCCCACCTCACTAGGAACGGCCATCCCTCCTCGACTCCCTCCACCCCCCTCACCAGCAGCCCTCAACATGTGGCAGACAGAGGAAGAATGGCCGACAACATTTCCTGCTCTGGTGAGCAATAACTGACAAATACCGGATGGTCATTCTGTGCCACAAATTTTGGAAAAAATTCAAATTCACAAGCAATCACATATTTTCTTCAAACTTTGTCAATAACTTTTGTCATTAACTAAGGTCAAAGGCTAATGTCAGGATTATGAGTAATGAGGATAAACACTGAAACATGTTAATTTTATACTGCTGTTTGTCAACAGCGCCTGAGGTAATCCACATCCTTAGCCTGCTGGAAACTATTAAGCACAACCAAGACCAGCTGATTGCGAAGAAGGTAAACTTCTTAAGCCTTGAATAGGTCAATAATTCATACTGACATTGATTTTGATTCATTATTATTTTTTAAAGAAAGAAACAGCCTACATGGCAGCTTTGTGTGATTAGAGTAAACATTGCTACATTTTCTTGTTACATTTCACCTGTTTGCTCTTTAAATACCACTTTTAATGTTTTTTATTTATTTCAATCGTATTTTTTAAAAATGTGCCCTGGGGCCGTTAAAAAATGACCTGCAGGCCGCAAATGGCCCCCGGGCCGCACTTTGGACACCCCTGGCCTACACCAATACAAACATGGAATGATAGTACAAATATAATAAGAAAACAATGTCAACCTCCCAAAGTTGGGTTATGGATATTTATTTATGCCCCCCACCCCCAACCCCCCGCCGCCGTCATCCAACAGAGCCAAACAAGTACTCTGATCAAGGAACCAAATAACGATATTGTTTGAACATTTTGGATGTCTTGCACACCTATACCCTGATCACAAATTCATAGTTTATGCACCTTATTTTAACCACCTCCAGTAACTTTAAGTCATGTTTTTTTTTCAAATGTAATCTCCTTAATACCTATCACATATTTTGTATTGTGTAAGCATACTAGGCTTTGGATGCTACATACCATAAACATAAACGTATCTGTCTTGTAATCTTGTTTGATTACAGGTGCTGTGAGTAAAAATGTGTTGACAAGGTCAGCCACGGACACTGAGGTCACCAAACACGCCATCAGGTGGTTCAACTTGGCGGGGGATCGGGCAACGAGGAGACGAGTCCCGCTTCCACCTCCTCAGGAGGAATAGAGATGTATATGTATACATAAACAACCTTTTATTGGACTTCTTGTCATTCACCAGTTATTCATTTTCTGATATGTTAGCTGTGCATGGAGCAGCATTTCCTTGAAGTTGTAGCCTAATAGATTAAATATGTTTTTTTACTTTTTATATATATATATTTATATATTATATATTTACTTTATAGAGTGAATTGACCATTTTCTGTTTCTGCCCATTGACAATATTGTTAGTTTAAAAATACAAGGCAATGCATATGTAAGCCTATATTGCTGTAGTAGGGCTTAGTGAATTTTTTAGTTTCCTATTTTATCCTACAGCAAGAACAGAAGGGATTTTAAAAATAAGATGAAGGGGTCCAAAACGGCCAGATGAGCCAGGGTTTTTATGAGTCCGTTGCTGGTCCGCCGCGGGAGGTTAGGCTTTGATCTTGGGTGCGGAGCGGATTCAGCGCGCCGCCGTTCCTGAGAGCAAGTGGACGCCGATGCGGGTCCGTTTCGCGGTTCCGTTTCGCGGTTCCGTTCCGGAAAGCGCGATACCCCCGCGGGGGATCCGCAGCGGAGTGTTTTTGCTGTGTGGGGTAGTAGTTAAGTTGACTTGTGATAGTAGTACAGGTTGAGTCATGGTAGTAATTAAGTTGACTTGTGATAGTAGTACAGGTTGAGTTATGGTAGTAGTTAAGTTGACTTGTGATAGTAGTACAGGTTGAGTTATGGTAGTAGTTACGTTGACTTGTGATAGTAGTACAGGTTGAGTTATGGTAGTAGTTAAGTTGACTTGTGATAGTAGTACAGGTTGAGTTATGGTAGTAGTTAAGTTGACTTGTGATAGTAGTACAGGTTGAGTTATGGTAGTATTTAAGTTGACTTATGATAGTAGTACAGGTTGAGTTATGGTAGTAGTTAAGTTGACTTGTGATAGTAGTACAGGTTGAGTTATGGTAGTAGTTAAGTTGACTTGTGATAGTAGTACAGGTTGAGTTATGGTAGTATTTAAGTTGACTTATGATAGTAGTACAGGTTGAGTCATGGTAGTAATTAAGTTGACTTGTGATAGTAGTACATGTTGAGTTATGGTAGTAGTTAAGTTGACTTGTGATAGTAGTACAGGTTGAGTTATGGTAGTAGTTACGTTGACTTGTGATAGTAGTACAGGTTGAGTTATGGTAGTAGTTAAGTTGACTTGTGATAGTAGTACAGGTTGAGTTATGGTAGTAGTTAAGTTGACTTGTGATAGTAGTACAGGTTGAGTTATGGTAGTATTTAAGTTGACTTATGATAGTAGTACAGGTTGAGTTATGGTAGTAGTTAAGTTGACTTGTGATAGTAGTACAGGTTGAGTTATGGTAGTAGTTAAGTTGACTTGTAATAGTAGTACAGGTTGAGTTATGGTAGTAGTTAAGTTGACTTGTGATAGTAGTACAGGTTGAGTTATGGTAGTAGTTAAGTTGACTTGTGATAGTAGTACAGGTTGAGTTATGGTAGTAGTTAAGTTGACTTATAATAGTAGTACATGTTGAGTTATGGTAGTAGTTAAGTTGACTTGTGATAGTAGTACAGGTTGAGTTATGGTAGTAGTTAAGTTGACTTGTGATAGTAGTACAGGTTGAGTCATGGTAGTAATTAAGTTGACTTGTGATAGTAGTACAGGTTGAGTTATGGTAGTAGTTAAGTTGACTTGTGATAGTAGTACAGGTTGAGTTATGGTAGTAGTTAAGTTGACTTATAATAGTAGTACATGTTGAGTTGTGGTAGTAGTTAAGTTGACTTGTGATAGTAGTACAGGTTGAGTTATGGTAGTAGTTCACCTTAGCTTTCAGCTAAATCTTTTAATCTTTTAACTTTTAACGTCTGCACTGTTTTTATTTTTATTGTCTGCATTTTAATTTTGCTTTTATTTTCTTTCATTTCACTTTGTTGTCTGTGAAGCACTTTGAGTCTGCCTTGTGTATGAAAAGCGCTATACAAATAAAGTTGCCTTGCCTTGCCTTGCCTAGTTAAGTTGACTTGTCATAGTAGTACAGGTTGAGTTATGGTAGTAGTTAAGTTGACTTGTAATAGTAGTACAGGTTGAGTTATGGTAGTAGTTAAGTTGACTTATGATAGTACTATAGGTTGAGTTATGGTAGTAGTTAAGTTGACTTGTGATAGTAGTACAGGTTGAGTTATGGTAGTAGTTAAGTTGACTTATGATAGTAGTACAGGTTGAGTTATGGTAGTAGTTAAGTTGACTTGTGATAGTACAGGTTGAGTTATGTTAGTAGTTAAGTTGACTTATGGTAGTAGTACAGGTTGAGTTATGGTAGTAGTTAAAGGCCTACTGAAAGCCACTACTAGCGACCACGCAGTCTGATAGTTTATATATCAATGATGAAATCTTAACATTGCAACACATGCCAATACGGCCGGGTTAACTTATAAAGTGACATTTTAAATTTCCCGGGAAACTTCCGCTTGAAAACGTCTATGTATGATGACGTATGCGTGTGACGTCAATGGTTGAAGCGGAAGTATTGGTACACCATTGTATCCAAAACAAAAAGCTCGGTTTTCATCGCAAAATTTCACAGTATTCTGGACATCTGTGTTGGTGAATCTTTTGCAATTTGTTTAATGAACAATGAAGACTGCAAAGAAGAAAGCTGTAGGTGGGATCGGTGTATTAGCAACTGGCTGCAGCAACACTGTTCTGTCTTGTCTGTTGAATTTATTAATAATATATGTAAAACCAGTGTTTAAGTTCACCTTGGAATTCAACAGTGAGGTGCACTTCCTCCTTTAGACAGCAGGAGGCAGCATTGCCTAGTTTACAGTAATGTCCATGATAGCAGGGCACAACAAGGAGTTCCTTTCAAGTAGACTTTAAGCTAGTTCAGTGACGATCGCAAACGTTTTCATCTGCTCGAATCTCATGCCAAACAAAGTATCATCGGTATGTATTGTTGAGTAGTATGCTAATATTTGATTGAGTTGTATTATTTGTTGGTTGTGATGTAATTTGGGACGTTTTATGGCCAAAAGTCAGTCCTGCTAATTTTCGGAATTCATACAGTGAAGTGAATGTTAGCATAGTAAGCTAGTTTGCTATAAAGCACTTATATTACCAATTTTGTGGCATTTATTTGTCCATTTAAGTTCAATACACAGCATAATGCACGTTTTATCGTAATGGGATTGTGTGTGTGTAATAAGGCTGTGTGTGCATGTCTGTAATGTAAGCATCCTTTCTGCTTGTATGCTTTCAGTTTACCCTTTTTAGGGTCAATAAACCTGTGGACAAGAAGACGTTTTTCAGAGTGTTTGATCAAGAAAAGGTGTTAGGGTAAAGCCAAGATATTTCTACATATCGAGGGCGGCACAGTAAACGATGTCTTTAACGCAGAAGATAAGACAGCATACACAAGAACAAACAATGGATTGCACAGAAAGCTCATTACGGACAAAATCTACCACTTCACGTGCTTCAACGAGGTCAAAAGCTTCCTCCACCGAGGCTGCAGCTACCAAAGCACGCGCAAAAGCAGAGGCAGCCAAAGTACGTCTGTCTTTTGCACAAAAAGAAATGACACTCAAAGTGGAAAAAGCACAACTGGACGTGGAAAAAGCACAACTAGAAGCTAAGATGGACATGCTCTTACTGGAGCAGGACGCAGCAGCTGCACTCGCCAAAGCGGAGGTCTTGGAAGCCGCTGTGGAAGGAAGTGATCGAAGCAGCTCCTATCTTCACATCAAGCAGTTGTTTGAACATTCAGTTGACACATTAGAGCGCACAAAAGAATACATAGCCACTCAGGCCCAAGAGCCAAGTCAAATAAAAGTTGAATCACCACACCAACAGCCATCGTCATGGAATGAAACACAACATTATAAACCACCAGATGTGAACTCCATTCAACACTCACATCTCCAGACAGAGCACAATAAACACAGAGTTGGGTTTGTTTCTACCCTACAACAAATGACGACACCTTCACAGCCAGAAGTCACATCAGTCATCAGTCCATTTTCAAACAACATACGAGACAATCACCAAGATTACAAGTCAGGCTACAGTTCTCCTTTGCATTCAAAGTCCAGCCGTACACCTTGTCAGCCTGTCTACGATCAAGGGAATGTGGCAGACTTCGCAAGATATCTAGCTCACCGTGAGCTAGTCACAACGAGTCTGATAAAGTTCAGCGACCAGCCATGCAGTTACAGGGCATGGAAACAGTCCTTTGTGAACACAGTCAGAGGCCTCAACATAACGTCCAGTGAAGAAATGGATTTGTTGGTCACGTGGCTAGGGAAGGAGTCAGCTGAGCACGCAAAACGCATCAGGGCTGTCCATGTCAACTCCCCAGACAAAGGCCTAAAAAGGATATGGGACAGACTGGAAACCTGTTACGGCGCACCCGAAATGGTGGAGGATTCACTCTTTAAACGGATCCACAGCTTCCCTAAAATCATCAACAGAGACTATTCAAAGCTCCATGAGTTGAGTGATTTTCTCATAGAATTGGAGGCAGCCAAGGAAGATGGAGACCTGCCTGGCCTTGCATATTTGGACACAGCGCGTGGGATAAACCCATTAGTTCAAAAGTTACCATTCAACCTCCAAGAAAAGTGGCTCAATGTTGGCACAAACTACAAATTACAACACAATGTAACATTTCCCCCCTTTTATGTTTTTGTTGACTTCATTGGAAAACAAGCTATAATTAGGAATGACCCAGGCTTCAAGTTTGCAGGTCAAATTGACACCTCAAAAGCAGACAGAGTCCAATGGAAGCAGATCCAAAATAGAGAAGTCTCAGTTCATAAGATCGATTTCCAGTCTACTGCCCCTCCTATTAATGACAAGCAACACTTTGAAGCTGATGATCCTGAGAAACAATGCCCAATTCATAAAAAACCTCACATGCTCCATAAATGTCGGGCCTTCCGTGCAATGCCGTTGGAACAACGCAAGGAATTCCTGAAAGAGAATGGCATATGTTTTAAGTGTTGCACATCCACTCAACATATAGCAAAAAACTGTAAATGTATTACCAAGTGCACTGAGTGTGAGAGCGCAAAGCACATTTCTGCACTTCATCCTGGACCTGCACCATGGATCCAGGTCCAAACCCCCCTGACACAGCTTGGCGGGAAGCAAGACTCAGGACCTTCAACTGAGGTCAGTGCTCGATGTACAGATGTATGTGGTGGCGATCAAAGCTACAAATCCTGCTCAAAGATCTGCCTTGTTAAAATATATCCTAGCGGCCGTCCTGAGAAATCCCTGAAAGTTTATGCAATCATCGACGAGCAGAGTAACAAGTCCCTTGCTCGTTCAGAGTTCTTTGAGATCTTCAACATTCAAAGTCCTTCATCTCCATACACACTCCGAACCTGCTCTGGAGTGACGGAAACCACTGGGAGAAGAGCTTCAGGCTACAACATTGAATCCATGGATGGAAAAGTGTGCCTCACTTTACCAAGCCTCCTGGAATGTGATGATCTACCTAACAACAGATCAGAAATCCCAACACCTAATGCTGCAGCCAACCATACTCACCTCAAATCAGTTGCTAACCTCATCCCAGAGCTGGATCCTAACGCGTCCATCATGCTTCTCCTTGGGAGAGACATCATCTCTGTCCACAAAGTGCGCAAACAGGTTGATGGGCCACGCGATGGTCCCTATGCTCAAAAACTTGACCTGGGATGGGTGATCGTTGGAAATGTATGCTTGGGAGGTGTTCACAAGCCGACCACAGTGAATAACTTCAACACCATTACAATTGAACAAAGGCGTCCCACAGTCTTTACACCTTGTCCTAACGTGTTTCAAGTCAAGGAGAGACATGGCCAGTTTCAAAACCCTGAATACTCAAAGGTAACCTTCACAAAGAAATGTAAGCAAAATGACGTGGGCGCTACAGTGTTTCGGCAGACCAAAGATGACAACAAAGTCGGTCCATCCATTGATGACATCACCTTCCTGCAAATCATGGAGAGGGATTTGAAAAAGGACACAACCAACAGCTGGGTAGCTCCGCTGCCATTTAAGACTCCAAGGCCCAAGCTTCCTGACAACAAAGTTCAAGCCTTGAAGCGTTTTTCCTCTTTGAGACGCAACTTCGAAAGAAAACCAGTGATGAAAGAGCACTTTTTTAGCTTCATGGAAAAGATCTTTCAAAATGAACATGCTGAAATAGCCCCTCCACTCACATCTAATGAAGAAAGATGGTATTTACCAGCCTTTGGTGTTTACCATCCCAAGAAACCTGGGAACATCCGTGTGGTGTTTGACTCCAGCGCCCAATACAATGGTGTGTCACTAAACGACGTGCTGTTAACTGGACCCGACCTCAACAACACCCTTATAGGGGTACTCCTCAGGTTTCGCAAAGAAGCTGTAGCCATAACAGCAGACATTCAGCAGATGTACCACTGTTTCTTAGTCAGAGAAGAAGACCGCAATTATCTCAGGTTTTTATGGTTCAGAAACAACAACTCATCTGAAGACATCATGGAATACAGAATGAGGGTCCATGTCTTTGGAAATTGTCCCTCTCCCGCAGTGGCCATCTACTGTTTAAGACAGTCAGTGAAAAATGCAGAGCCCGTTGTAAAGCAGTTTGTCAACCGTGACTTTTATGTAGATGACGGGCTAACGTCACTTCCCTCCGTCGAAGCTGCAGTGAAGCTGCTCAAGAGGACGCAAGAGGTTCTGTCAGACTCAAACTTGAGGCTTCACAAAATCGCCTCAAATAAAGGAGAAGTTATGAACGCTTTCCCATCTCAGGACCATGCCATCAACTTAAAGGACCTGGACTTCACTTCAGATATCTTGCCCATGCAACGTAGTCTGGGACTTAACTGGGATCTAATGTCAGACACATTTACCTTTCAAGTAGCTGATGAGCAAAAGCCTTTCACCCGCAGAGGTGTCTTGTCAACTGTCAACAGCATCTATGATCCCCTAGGATTTCTTGCCCCTGTCACCATACAAGGCAAACTGATCCTGCGTGAGCTCATGGAGAACAACGGAGATTGGGATGCACCTCTTCCTCAAGAAATGGAAGAGACATGGTCAACGTGGCGATGCTCATTGAAAGATCTCAGCAATCTCCACATCCCAAGAGTTTACACACAGGCCTCTCCTACAGCGGTGTCAAAAAGAGAGATAGTCATCTTTTGTGACGCTTCCACAAAAGCAATTGCAGCAGTTGCATACTTAAAGATAACAGAGAAAAATGGAACCAACCACGTGGGCTTTCTCATGGGAAAAGCCAAGCTTACGCCCTTGTCAGAACAAACTGTCCCTAGACTTGAGCTTTGTTCTGCAGTATTAGCGGTGGAGCTTGCCGAGCTCATCACCTCAGAGATGGACATGGAGGTTGACATCACTTTCTACAGCGACAGCAAAATCGTTCTTGGTTACATCAGCAATGATACTAGACGTTTTTACGTGTATGTAAGCAACCGAGTTCAACGGATAAGAAGCTTTTCTCACCCTGAGCAATGGAAACATGTCTCCACTGAAGCAAACCCTGCAGACGTAGCCACAAGGTCTGTGTCAGCGAAACACCTGTCCAGTACCACCTGGCTTTGTGGACCAGCATTCCTGAAGAACGCTCAGAATGACCAGTTTCAAAAGGGCCCTTTTGAGTTGTCTGACCCCTCTTTGGATACAGAGGTCCGCCCGCATGTTTCAACATTGAACACCACTGCAGTAATCAAACACCTGGGTTCTCAACGCTTCTCCAAGTTCTCCAGTTGGAGATCATTGATCCATGCCATTGCTCGTCTCACTCACATTGCTCGCCTCTTTCAAAAGAATCCTGCAGTAAAAGCTAACGGCTGCAAAGGCTGGCATCATTGCCACTCAGCAAATGCTGTTGAGGAACTTGCACATGCTAAGAAAACCATCATTCGTGCAGTTCAAGAAGACATATATGCTCAAGAGTATGCTTCCATCCAAAATGGTAAAGGGCTTTCCAAAGACAATAATCTCAAAGCCTTAGACCCTCTCATTGATGCCGATGGTCTGCTAAGAATTGGGGGTCGCATAAAAGAAGCCAAACTCTCTTTGGAGGAGAAATCGCCTCTCATAATCCCTGGCAAGCACCATATTTCCACGCTTCTGGTCAGGCACTACCATCAGAAAATACAACACCAGGGCAGATTATTCACTGAAGGTGCTTTAAGAGCTGCTGGATTTTGGATTGTTGGTGGTAAAAGACCAGAGTCAGCAGTGTGATCTATGGATGTGTTAAATGCCGCAAACTTCGCGCTTTGCCTCAGACTCAAAAGATGGCTGATCTTCCAGCTGATCGCCTGTCCACTGAACCTCCATTTACCAACGTTGGGCTGGACGTTTTTGGACCTTGGACAGTGTCTGCACGTCGTACACGAGGTGGCCTTGCACAAGACAAAAGGTGGGCCGTACTATTCACCTGTATGAGTGTCAGAGCCGTGCACATAGAGGTCATTGAATCATTAGACACGTCATGTTTCATCAATGCCTTAAGGCGTTTCCTTGCTATCAGGGGCCCAGTGAAATTAATTCGGTCCGATAGAGGCACCAACTTCATAAGTGCATGCAAAGAGCTCAAGATTCCATCCAACATTGATAACACATCTGTAGAAAAGTTTTTGTCCGATCAAGATTGCAGATGGATGTTCAACGTGCCTCACGCATGGGTGGGCCATGGGAGAGGATGATTGGTGTGGCAAGAAGGATCCTTGACGCCATGTTCCTGCAGCTTGGGACCTCAAAGCTGACCCACGAGGGTCTCTCCACACTTATGGCAGAGGTGACTGCCATCATCAATGCCAGACCTCTTGTACCAGTGTCCACCGACCCAGATGACCCGCAAATACTCTCACCAGCAACACTCCTCACACAAAAGGTCAGTCCTTCAACTGCTCCCGTAGGCGACTGGGTAAAAGATCTCCACAAGCAACAGTGGCGTCAAATCCAGCATTTGGCTCAAACCTTTTGGAACAAATGGAAGAAGCAATACCTATCCACACTTCAGCCACGGAGGAAGTGGCATTCACCCCACCCTAACCTCCTGCCTGGAAGTGTAGTGCTCCTCAAAGATGACCAACTGAAGAGAAACCATTGGCCTTTAGGACTAATTACACAAGTCTTCCCAAGCAAAGATGGCAGAGTTCGCAAAGTGGAGATAAAAGTCTCCAGAAAGGATGGGACCAAAGTGTTCCTGCGGCCGGTCACAGAGACAATCCTGCTTATGGCACCAGAGAAGCCATAGTATCCTTTGGGACAGTTTGGTAGTGGCGGTTTAATCCGCCAGGCGGGGAGTGTTCTGTCTTGTCTGTTGAATTTATTAATAATATATGTAAAACCAGTGTTTAAGTTCACCTTGGAATTCAACAGTGAGGTGCACTTCCTCCTTTAGACAGCAGGAGGCAGCATTGCCTAGTTTACAGTAATGTCCATGATAGCAGGGCACAACAAGGAGTTCCTTTCAAGTAGACTTTAAGCTAGTTCAGTGACGATCGCAAACGTTTTCATCTGCTCGAATCTCATGCCAAACAAAGTATCATCGGTATGTATTGTTGAGTAGTATGCTAATATTTGATTGAGTTGTATTATTTGTTGGTTGTGATGTAATTTGGGACGTTTTATGGCCAAAAGTCAGTCCTGCTAATTTTCGGAATTCATACAGTGAAGTGAATGTTAGCATAGTAAGCTAGTTTGCTATAAAGCACTTATATTACCAATTTTGTGGCATTTATTTGTCCATTTAAGTTCAATACACAGCATAATGCACGTTTTATCGTAATGGGATTGTGTGTGTGTAATAAGGCTGTGTGTGCATGTCTGTAATGTAAGCATCCTTTCTGCTTGTATGCTTTCAGTTTACCCTTTTTAGGGTCAATAAACCTGTGGACAAGAAGACGTTTTTCAGAGTGTTTGATCAAGAAAAGGTGTTAGGGTAAAGCCAAGATATTTCTACATATCGAGGGCGGCACAAACACAAGCAGGAGGACTTTGAGGTGGATAGCAGACGTGCTATCCGACGCTAGCCGCCGACCGCATCTATGATCGGGTGAAGTCCTTCATCGCTCCGTCGATTGCTGGAACGCAGGTGAGCACGGGTGTTGATGAGCAGATGAGGGCTGGCTGGCGTAGGTGGATAGCTAATGTTTTTAGCATAGCTCTGTGAGGTCCTGTTGCTAAGTTAGCTTCAATGGCGTCGTTAGCAACAGCATTGTTAAGCTTCGCCAGGCTGGAAAGCATTAACCGTGTAGTTACAGGTCCATGGTTTAATAGTATTGTTGATCTTCTGTCTATCCTTCCAGTCAGGGGTTTATTTCTTTTGTTTCTATATGCAGTTAAGCCCGATGCTATCACGTTAGCTACGTAGCTAAAGTGCTTCACCGATGTATTGTCGTGGAGATAAAAGGCATTGTAATGTCCATTTCGCGTTCTCAACTCTCATTTTCAAGAGGATATAGTATCCGAGGTGGTTTAAAATACAAATCTGTGATCCACAATAGAAAAAGGAGAGAGTGTGGAATCCAATGAGCCAGCTTGTACCTAAGTTACGGTCAGAGCGAAAAAAGATACGTCCTGCACTGCCTCTCTAGTCCTTCACTCTCACGTTTTTCATCCACAAATCTTTCATCCTGGCTCAAATTAATGGGGTAATCGTCGCTTTCTCGGTCCGAATCGCTCTCGCTGCTGGTGTAAACAATGTGCAGATGTGAGGAGCCTTTCAACCTGTGACGTCACGCTACTTCCGGTACAGGCAAGGCTTTTTTAATCAGCGACCAAAAGTTGCGAACTTTATCGTCGATATTCTCTACTAAATCCTTTCAGCAAAAATATGGCAATATCGCGAAATTTTAAAGTATGACACATAGAATGGATCTGCTATCCCCGTTTAAATAAAAAAAAAAATCATTTCAGTAGGCCTTTAAGTTGACTTATGGTAGTAGTACAGGTTGAGTTATGGTAGTTGTACAGCCTTTACCTTTAAGCTGATACTGAGGGTGACTGTGTTGACTAGTTTGACGCGTGCAAATGATTGAATGTCCAGTACTGTGTAAATATGTTTGGATATGACAATCCCTTTATTTTAAGCTATGCAAATGAAATGAAATGTAGGCTATAGAACATAATGTATGCTGACCTTGAATGGAACATTGTCACGGCACACATGGCCGAAAACTGTTTGTGTCCTCCATGCAATCCCCCCCTGAGTGCTCCTGTAACAGATAGAGGAGTTATGTGGAAAGGAGATGACCATTGCACTCACATTGTGTTTCATGTCACCGTCATGCAGGAATAAAGTTGAATGTGAGAAGTTGAAGCAGCCCCGTGTCCCATGTCATTGAATGAACGCAGAGTACTACACACGAACAGCGTAGTCGGGACCCCGCAGACCCGTCCCGGCTACACTCCCACCTGAACCCAATTAAATGATGTTACCAAGGCAACCGCACCATAGCAATGGTCCCATCCCTGTCAACACTTCCTGGTTCTCAAGAGGAAGTGGGCGGAGCAATTTGCCGAAAAGGAATTTCAGCATGAACAGAGGCCAGCAATCAATTACAGAAAACAAAATAAAAACAATATAAACAAATAAGGACATTTGGCTCCTACAGTATGCAAAGTAAATGTCTGTGGGGTGATGTACAATATTGGCTTTTGCCTGACACTCCGAACTTTGATTGATATTGATGTTGTGTTGGGGATGTTTAAAAAGAAACCGTACATTAAAAATGTTTAAAACCCGATAATGGACATTTTTGTTTAATCCACAAATGTAAATTTGTAAAAAAATAAAATAAAACTTCCTTCCACAAACAATTCAGCCATTTTCTCTCACTTTTATATTGCTTAAAGGTCTGGGGACATACATATAAAACAATCACAACACAATCATCATATTACAAAAAAAGAGTAATAAAGATCATTACTAAAATGGATTATAGAGACCCAACGAATAATTCATAAAGTCACACATTTTAAAATTGTATAAAAGACAAGTGTTCAAATGATGTATAAAGTAAATAATAATATGATAATAATAAGATGTTTCAGATGTGAACCAGTAAATATGTATATTATAAATAGGGGCTAATCTATGGGATTATTAACAATTAGAAATACAAATATGTAAAACTTCCATATTTCAAACGATCTAATCTATAAATGTAAAAGCATTTTAAAGAGATAGTTACACAAACAACAATGATGTCACACATGTTATATGTGCTGATGTTGTTAGAAAGTCAACATTAAAGTCTTGACAGTTTATTTCAAACCCTGCATCTTCATTTGCTGCTGCTGTTCTCACCAGCACACTTGTGTTTCTTACACTGGTACTTATAAGAGAATCTTTCACCACACACACTGCAACTCAACACTTTCTCTCCGGTGTGTCTTCTCATGTGTGCTTTCATATGTTGACTTTGTGTAAAACCTTTACCACAGGTTGAACAGGAAAAAGGTTTTACACCAGTGTGTGTTCTCATGTGTACTTTCAAATGTTGACTTCGTGTAAAACCTTTACCACAGGTTGAACAGGAAAAAGGTTTTTCACCAGTGTGTGTTCTCATGTGTACTTTCAAATATTGACTATGTGTAAAACCTTTACCACAGGTTGTACAGGAAAAAGGGTTTTCACCAGTGTGTGTTCTTATGTGTACTTTCAAATCTTGACTTAGTTTAAAACCTTTAGCACAGGTTGAACAGGAAAATGGTTTTTCACCAGTGTGTGTTCTCATGTGTACTTTCAAATTTTTACTTTGTGTAAAACCTTTACCACAGGTTGAACAGGGAAAAGGTTTTTCACCAGTGTGTGCTCTCATGTGTGTTTTCAAAGATTGACTATGTGTAAAACTTTGACCACAGGTTGAACAGAAAAAAGGTTTTTCTCCAGTGTGTCTTCTCATGTGTACTTTCAAATGTTGACTTGTTGTAAAACCTTTACCACAGTTTGAACAGGAAAAGGGTTTTTCACCAGTGTGTGCTCTCATGTGTATTTTCAAAGATTGACTTGTTGTAAAACCTTTACCACAGATTGAACAAGAAAAAGGTTTTTCACCAGTGTGTGCTCTCAGGTGTATTTTCAAATTTTGACTTTGTGTAAAACCTTTACCACAGATTGAACAAGAAACAGGTGTTTCACCAGTGTGTAATCTCATGTGTATTTTCAAACATTGATTTTGTGTAAAACCTTTACCACAGATTGAACAAGGAAAAGGTTTTTCACCAGTGTGTGTTTTCATGTGTACTTTCAAATAGGAACTTTGTGTAAAACCTTTACCACATGTTGAACAGGAAAAAGGTTTTTCACCAGTGTGTGTTCTCATGTGTATTTTCAAATATGGACTTTGTGTAAAACCTTTACCACAGGTTGAACAGGAAAAAGGTTTTTCACCAGTGTGTGTTCTCATGTGTACTTTCACATCTTGACTTTGTGTAAAACCTTTACCACAGGTTGAACAGGAAAAGGGTTTTTCACCAGTGTGTGTTCTCATGTGTCTTTTCAATTTTTGACTTTGTGTAAAACCTTTACCACAGGTTGAACAGAAAAAAGGTTCTTCTCCAGTGTGTCTTCTCATGTGTACTTTCAAATATTGACTTTGTGTAAAACCTTTACCACAGTTTGAACAGGAAAAGGGTTTTTCACCAGTGTGTGCTCTCATGTGTATTTTCAAAGATTGACTTTGTGCAAAACCTTTACCACAGATTGAACAAGAAAAAGGTTTTTCACCAGTGTGTGTTCTCATGTGTATTTTCAAAGATTGACTTTGTGTAAAACCTTTACCACAGATTGAACAAGAAAAAGGTGTTTCACCAGTGTGTGTTCTCATGTGTTTTTTCAAAGATTGACTTTGTGTAAAACCTTTACCACAGATTGAACAAAAAAAAGGTTTTTCACCAGTGTGTGTTTTCATGTGTATTTTCAATTTGTGACTTTCTACAAAACCTTTACTACAGATTGAACAGATAAAAGTTTTTTCTCCAGTGTGTGTTCTCATGTGTACTTTTAGATTACCGCGGCGATTAAAAGTTGTGTGACAGTGAGAACATGTGAAGTGAGTGTTGTCAGTGTGACATGTCTTATCATCTTTAGAGTGTTCATCATCAGTGTCAGGAGAGTGTGACGTTGTGTCCTCACTATCTGATAGTGGAGCTAAGATCTTGTCTGCTTGTGATCCTCCACAGTGGTCTCCATCAGCTTCTGTTGTCATGTGTTGTGTTGAGCTGCTGCTTCTCTTCTCCTCACTCTCACCTTTGACCTCATCATCTTCACTCTTCACAGGGACACCAGTCACTGGGAACTCCACCAGTCCTTCAAGATGATCTCCCTCCTGACTGATGCTGTGTTCCTCCTCTTCCTCTTTAATGTGGGGGGTCAGTGAGTCTTCCTCTTTCTTTTTACAGCAAAGGGTCTGTGTCAAAGAGGAAAAGGAGAAGCCAGAGGGTCCGTGGTGTCTGGTTTTCCTCTTTGGTGGATCCTCCTTCAACATCCTGGAGCTACTCTCCTGTTTTTCAGGCAGAAGTTGTTCTTTACAGACGTCTGCAGGACACAAAATGACAAACATGCTTGAAAAATGTCCAGATTTGCTCAGTCACATGTGGCATTCAGTAAGTTTACATGTACTTAAAATAACAAGTTAATGTACGAATTGGCCTGAAAACAAACACACTGCTCTTTACAACATTATTCACAGGAAAAGAAGACCACTCTTTACGAGGGGTGGGCAATATGGCCTAAAATGTAATGCTTTTTAATACCATTTAAGGCCTTAATTTATGCAAAGTCCATTCAATGCCTTTAATGCTTTTTAATGACCCACAGAAACCCTCTTAAATTTAAAAAAATGTGGTCCGATCGATACAAAAAATGACAGTAACAATACTAAGTATAATATCAGTATAAGGTCGATACAGTGGTTTGATCAATTGTTTGTATTATATATATTATGATGATTTTGTGATTGTTTACAGGAAATTAGTCTTTGGACACAGGAAGACTTTAAGGGCATAAACCAAATTATTTTATCCAGAGCCATCCAGTTTTTTTTTCTTATTCAGGTTATTCAAGTCATGCAACCACATGCTACTTGGATATCTTGCACTTCCGCCCACTATAGTCTCTATAGGTTAGGCGCCGATCTACATTTCTGCCAGTGGGTGCTCGGACGGGCAGTAAATCTGAAGCTACTTTTCTGAGCATGCGCGGTTTTTGCTTGGTGGTGACTCACCACTGGTTTCAAATTTCAAATGCAGTATTAAAGGCACTACCTAATCCACTTTTTATTTTTGATATAATGAAAACTGTTCTTGTTTTATTTTTGATGCTAAGAATATAGTTTTATTTTAACTTTCTCATATTAATTTTGAAATAATTGTATATATATATATATATATATATATATATATGTGTGTTTTCATATCAAAAATGTTATGATGGCAAAATGAACATTGATTACTATTATGCAAGCAAAGAATGCAATGAACTGTATTGCATTCTTAAAATGTAAAACTGTTGTCGTCATTATTAAGTGGTTTGTCTTTTTTATATTGTTTATGTATTGTTGGTAGGTTGAAAACAGCTCAGCGGATTTGCGTGGAGAAACAACCATTTAAACAGCACCGTATAATAATAATCAAAAACGCATGAGAGACAATTACTTTTTTATGTGATCACACCACACAGCACATAGGGCTGTGAGCGCACCTGTTTTTATTAGCACACACAAATTGGCATGCATTTCAGCTGTGCATGTCAGCCTTCAATAATGAAAACAGGTGTTTAGGAAATAAAAGACAATTAGGACAAATGCAATAATAGAGGGCACATCTTAACATGTATAATTAAACCTTAATTAAGCAAAAATATTGCTCCGGCCAGGCTGCACCAAATGATAATATAAATCTATTTAATCAAGTCAAAATACAAATAAGGCAACAAGAGAAGTATCCCACACTTCTCTTTTGTAAAGTAAATTTGTACAGCCGATATCGGCATCTCCATCAACAATATGGTTTGCCTGAGAAACTGGACCGGACATAATATATATATATATATATATTTTTTAAGCAAAAATATCCATCCATCCGACGGAGGAAACTCATTTCGGCCGCTTGTACCCGTGATCTTGTCCTTTCGGTCATAAACCAAAGTTCATGACCATAGGTGAGGATGGGAACGTAGATCAACCGGTAAATTGAGAGCTTTGCCTTCCGGCTCAGCTTCTTCTTCACCACAACGGATCGATACAGTCTCCGCATTACTGAAGACGCCGCACCGATCCGTCTGTCGATCTCACGATCCACTCTTCCCCCACTCGTGAGCAAGACTCCTAGGTACTTGAACTCCTCCCCTTGGGGCAAGATCTCCTCCCAAACCTGGAGATGGAACTCCACCCTTTCCCGGGCGAGAACCATGGACTGCTGGAGGTGCTGATTCTCATCCCAGTCGCTTCACACTCGGCTGCGAACCGAGTGAGAGCTGAAGATCCTGGTCAGTTGAAGCCATCAGGACCACATCATCTGCAAAAAGCAGAGACCTAATCCTGCAGCCGCCAAACCGGATCCCCTCAACGCCCTGACTGCGCCTAGAAATTCTGCCCATAAAAGTTATGAACAGAATCGGTGACAAAGGGCAGCCTTGGCGGAGTCCAACCCTCACTGGAAATGTGTCCGACTTACTGCAGGCAATGCGGACCAAGCTCTGACACTGATCATACAGGGAGCGGACCGCCACAATCAGACAGTCCGATACCCCATACTCTCTGAGCACTCCCCACAGGACTTCCCGGGGGACACGGTCAAATGCCTTCCCCAAGTCCACAAAGCACATGTAGACTGGTTGGGCAAACTCCCATGCACCCTCAAGGACCCTGCCAAGAGTATAGAGCTGGTCTACCATTCCACGACCAGGACGAAAACCACACTGTTCCTTCGGAATTCGAGGTTCAACTATCCGGCATAGCCTCCTCTCCAGTACACCTGAATAGACCTTACCGGGAAGGCTGAGGAGTGTGATCCCACGATAGTTGGAACACACCCTCCGGTTCCCCTTCTTAAAGAGAGGAACCACCACCCCGGTCTGCCAATCCAGAGGTACCACCCCCGATGTCCATGCGATGTTGCAGAGTCTTGTCAACCAAGACAGCCCCACAGCATCCAGAGCCTTAAGGAACTCTGGGCGGATCTCATCCACCCCCGGGGCCTTGCCACCGAGGAGCTTTTTAACTACCTCAGCAACCTCAGCCCCAGAAATAGGAGAGCCCACCACAGATACCCCAGGCACTGCTTCCTCATAGGAAGATGTGTTGGTGGGATTGAGGAGGTCTTCGAAGTATTCCCTCCACCGATCCACAACAGCCGCAGTAGAGGTCAGCAGCACACCATCCTCACCATACACGGTGTTGACAATGCACTGCTTCACCCCCCCCCTGAACGGCGGATGGTGGACCAGAATCGCTTCGAAGCCGTCCGGAAGTCGTTTTCCATGGCTTCCCCAAACTCCTCCCATGTCCAAGTTTTTGCCTCCGCGACCGCTGAAGCCGCACTTCGCTCGGCCTGTCGGTACCTGTCCGCTGCCTCTAGAGTCCCATGAGCCAAAAGGACCCGATAGGACTCTTTCTTCAGCTTGACGGCATCCCTCACTGCTGGTGTCCACCAGTGGGTTCTAGCATTACCGCCACGACAGGCACCAACCACCTTGAGGCCACATCTCCAATCAGCCGCCTCGACAATAGAGGCACGGAACATGGTCCACTCGGACTCAATATCCAGTGCCTCCCTCGTGACATGTTCAAAGTTCTTCCGGAGGTGGTAATTGAAACTCTCTCTGACAGGAGACTCTGCTGGACGTTCCCAGCAGACCGTCACTATGCGTTTGGGCCTGCCAGGTCCGTCTGCATCCTCCCCCTCCATCGGAGGCAGCTCACCACCAGGTGGTGATCGGTAGAAAGCTCCGCCCCTCTCTTCACCCGAGTGTCCAAAACATGAGGCCGCAAATCCGATGACACAACTAAAAAGTCAATCATGGAACTGCGGCTGCACCAAATAATAAGATAAATCAATTTAATAAAGTCAAAATACAAATAAGGCAACAAGAGAAGTATCCCACACTTCTCTTTTGTAAAGTAAATTTGTACAGCCGATATGATCAACAATATGGTTTGCCTGAGAAGCTGACAAAACATGACAAAACATACATCTTTTTTTTAAGCAAAAATATGATTTAATCAATTACTCGATTAATCGATCGGGATTTTTTATAGAATACTCGATTACTAAAATATTCGATAGCTGCAGCTCTACAATGCAGACTTCATAAGAGCCAACAAACATAATAAAACATCACTTACTATACAAGGTGTGTTGTCACTATGACGCAGACTGATAGAATGTTGTTATATTCTCGTCTAGATAAAGAAAGATTCATAATCCTAGCACGGAAAAGGGGGGTGAAGCCAAGCGTCTTTTCGTGTTGTTTGCCATTGCCGGGTCTAAATTGGCTGTCAAATGGTACCAACTTGTGAGAGTACGTCCTCATCCTTCTACTATCCAGGCGAGAGGCACGATTCATGATCTGGAATAATCTTTCACCAGCACCAAGGCGAGGAAGGAGCTCACCAGCCGGTGATGTCAACATAGACACACAAGCTATAAATAGTTTGTCTGCGTTAGCACTTACAGTATAACAATATCACTAATACTTGCTTGCTATTCAAGCCACAAAATGTAAATGGAGTATTGTTGGCACTTTTTGGATGGGTATAGAGGACCTCCCATTGGCTCCATTGCAAGTGGACGTTTATTTACATTTATGAGTTAGAATTAGGTCTGGGCGCGATATCGAATATACTCGAAATATCGTGGGTTTGTCTCTGTGCGATATAGAAATGGACTATATCGTCATATTGGAGTATATGTTCTCACGCAGTTGCTTTTAGCTGCAGGCATTACACTACAGGCTCTTCTCACTCTTTCTTGTCTCTCCTTCTCACAGAGACATAAAACAAGCGCAACTTCTTACATACGTCACATACTGTCACGTGTGCAACGTCATACGCTCTCACGAAGGAGACAGGTAGCGGCATGGTAACGTTAGCTGTGGTGCTAGTGGTAATACGAGAGAAAGAAGGTGCCAATCTGGTAACAAATGAAGGAATAATTAATTCCCAAGACAAACAGCAGTGAGTCCATCATCTGGTGGTGGTTTGGCTTCAAGCGGGTAGATGGTGAACAAGTATGCGGCAAAAGCGTTGCTACAAAAAGTAGCAGCACTGCTAATGTAGCATTATTTGAAAAGTCACCCGCTAGAGAATGAGGAGTGCTTGAAACTCTACATGTCAACATCTCCATTCGGTGCCACACCCACAAAATGCCCAAGCAACCATTTCCACATCAACACCGTATGAAACAAATAGTCAACAACAGAAGGAGATAACGTCCGCAGGAACCTACCACATAGTGAAGGACATACACTATTTGATGTCCTATTATGCAGCTCATTTTTATTTGACACTTATTGAAATATCTTGTGTGACATCATGCACAAAAGTGCAATTTATTTGTTTTAAACTACTGTAGTGGCGTTCTGTAAGAAAAGTGCACTTTAATTGAGTGTTGTTTTGATATGTCATCTTAGTGACATCATGCACAAAAGTGCACTAATAGCTTGTTTTAAAATGTCTTTGACAATCTTGCACTTTCTGTTTTGAAATGACATGAATGTTTGTGCCACTGCTTAATAACTGTTTAATAAATACACTTTTGCTAAATTGACTTAGTTGTGATTTCCCTCTCTGCATGAAAGTTCAAAGGTAGCATATATTAATGCAGTATGAAGAAGAATGTTTTAATGTAGACTAGGGATGTCCCGATCCAGGTTTTTGCACTTCCGATCCGATACCGATGTTGTTTTTGCACTTCCGATCCGATACCGATACTGGCCGATACTGGCCTATCCGAGCATGTATTAAATTTTAAAGTTATTTAGCCTACTTAGTTGTGATTCATGTTGAAAAGGGTTTTAGTACTCTTGATAACAACTAGCCAGCTGAATTAGGTGAGTTTGAATAATACACAAAGGTTGGTAACAAGAAACTGACCTGTTTATTCAAGGATAAACACAAAATAGACACAATTATACATGACAAACAGAAATGGCATCATTGAACAGTATAAAGTGCAAATAATGCTGTAAACATTATTAAAAAAAGCAAAACACACAACCTGAGTGGGATAAAATGTCTATAACTCAGCATCAATACTTGCTCTTGAACAAGTGTAAACTTAAAAATAACAAAAAACTATCTACACACTCCATTCAATTGTTCGCCCCCCCCTGACTGCAGTCCGAGCATAATGGGGAGATTCTTTTTAACAAAGACGAGCACTTCAAGATGCTCAGGTGTCAGCCTGCTCCTGTGTTAATCAATGATGAGTGAGGCTGTGCTAAAAAGCCTCTCACTCTCAACAGTGGTGCAAGGAGCACTGAGGAACTTGGCTGCTGTTGCTGCCAGGGCGGGTAGTCGAGACTGATTGTCTCTCCAGTAGTGAAAAGGATTGCTCTTACGCCCAGCTGGAGGCTCACTGAGGTAGCTCTCCAACTGAAACAGTGCCCCTGGGGTGATCTGCTGCTCAGATGGACCTGCTGTGCAGCTCTCCTCCAGTATCTCGTCAAAGTAGCTGCCGAGGTTGCTGGTTGAGCTTCCAGCCTCCAGTCCTGGTGTTTGCCTTGCTGTCTCAGCCTCAGCCACACCTTCTCCAGAGGGCATGGTCTTCAGTTCTTGTTCCATTTTCATCACCTCTACCTTTAGTGCCTCCTTTGCCTGATCCAGGTTGGTAGCATTAGTGAAGAACCTTAAAGGCCTACTGAAAGCCACTACTACCGACCACACAGTCTGATAGTTTATATATCGATGAAATCTTAACATTGCAACACATGCCTATACGGCCGGGTTAACTTATAAAGTGCAATTTTAAATTTCCCGGGAAACTTCCGCTTGAAAACGTCTAGGTATGATGACGTATGCGGATGACGTCAATGGTTGAAACGGAAGTATTCGGACACCATCGTATCCAATACAAACAGCTCTGTTTTCATCGCAAAAAATACAGTATTCTCGACATCTGTGTTGGTGAACCTTTTGCAATTTGTTTAATGAACAATGAAGACTGCAAAGAAGAAAGCTGTAGGTGGGATCGGTGTATTGGCGGCTGGCTGCAGCAACACGACCAGGAGGACTTTGAGTTGGATAGCAGACGCACTATCCGACGCTAGCCGCCGACCGCATAGATGATCGGGTAAAGTCCTTCGTCGATCGCTGGAACGCAGGTGAGCATGGGTGTTGATGAGCAGATGAGGGCTGGCGTAGGTGGAGCGCTAATGTTTTTATCATAGCTCTGACGAGGTCCCGTAGCTAAGTTAGCTTCAATGGCGTTGTTAGCAACAGCATTGCTAGGCTTCGACAGGCGGCACAGCATTAACCGTGTGGTTACAGGTCCAGTGTTTGGTTCAGTGTCTCCTGATAGTAGTATTGTTGATCTTCTGTCTATCCTTCCAGTCAGGAACTTATTTCTTTTGTTTCTATCTGCATTTAAGCACAATGCTATCACGTTAGCTCCGTAACTAAAGTGCTTCACCGATGTATTGTCGTGGAGATAAAAGTCACTGTGAATGTCCATTTCGCGTTCTCGACTCTCATTTTCAAGAGGATATAGTATCCGAGGTGGTTTAAAATACAAATCTGTGATCCACAATAGAAAAAGGAGAAAGTGTGGAATCCAATGAGCCAGCTTGTACCTAAGTTACGGTCAGAGTGAAAAAAGATACATCCTGCACTGCACTCTAGTCCTTCACTCTCATGTTCCTCATCCACAAATCTTTCATCCTCGCTCAAATTAATGGGGTAATCGTCGCTTTCTCGGTCCAAATCGCTCTCGCTGCTGGTGTAAACAATGGGGACATGTGAGGAGCCCTTCAACCTGCAACGTCACGCTACTTCCGGTACAGGCAAGGCTTTTTTTATCAGCGACCAAAAGTTGCGAACTTTATCGTCGATGTTCTCTACTAAATCCTTTCAGCAAAAATATGGCAATATCGCGAAATGATCAAGTATGACACATAGAATGGATCTGCTATCCCCGTTTAAATTTTAAAAAATCATTTCAGTAGGCCTTTAACATTTGGATAAAATGTAATAAAGATACTGTATATCAATTATTTTATATTGTTTCAGCCAGTCTCCACATATTAATGTTCAATGACAACAAGTAACACACAAAATAGATCACAAATGATCAACAGTGACATTCATTTCCTCACCCATCATATAACTGAAGGAAAATAAGAATAATAACAATAATAATAAATAATAATATAATAATAATAATAACAATAATAATACATTCCCATCACCTTATATCTATGAAAACTTAGGCTACTGAAATACTGACAAAGAAATAAATGCCAGCTGTAGAGTAAACTATTTTCAATATAGTACTGAAGCTTATAACATGCTCAAAAAATTATAAAGCACTTACTTGTCTTTGTAGCGTGGATCTAGCATTGTGGCCACGGCATAGAGGGGTTCACTTTCCACATGGTCAAAACGTGTGTGCACCGCATCGAGTAAGGTGGCCTTCATGGTTTGAATCCCTCGGTGTTCTTCGCTCTCACTGTCTAGAAAGCGTCTCAGGACACGGACAGATGGGATAACATCGGCTGCTGTGGCGCAGGCGTCGAAAGCCCACTTTACTTACGAGAGATAACGGCTCATCATCCAGAATTATTTCTTCGGCAATGACTAGTTATCCCCTGGGCTTTAGCACTGTTCAGTGGGAGTATGTCACGCTTCGCCAACGTTTCTGTCAGAGTTAGTTGGGTAGGACCTTTCTTTTTCTTTTTGTCAGTTTTCTTTAGAAATTCTTCATATTCTTTACGGTGGTACTTCGCTAAATGCTTGATCAGATTTGTTGTATGAAAATGTCTTACAACTTTACCACCACGCTTGACTTTATTATGGCATGTTTTGCACTCCACCTCTTCATCTTTTTTGTTTTGTAGGGTAAAATAATCCCACAAAGCTGACATTTTTACCGGTAACTCCCGCTCGCCTTTCGGAACCATGAACCGGCCTCCGCTTCCGATTAGGACGGTTAGGACACAGACCTGTGGATGTGTTAAAGGTGTGCTGGCAAATGCGGGACGGAAATTAGGGAGCAGCAGAAAAGTGGAATGTATTATTTAAATCGGTGCGTTGGAAAACACGGACCGGACTTTTTTTTAAAACTGGATCTGGATCGGCATTTTCCCATGCCTTGCCGATACGCATTTTTTGGCAAATATCAGCGGCCGATCCCATCCAAATATCGGATCGGGACATCCCTAATGTAGACTAATAGAATCATCATACTGCTGTGATTATACGCATCAAGTGTTCATTCAAGGCTAAGGAAAAATATCCAGATATATATGGTGTATCGTGACATGGACTAAACATATCCACATATATATGATGTATCGTGACATGGCCTAAACATATCCACATATATATGGTGTATCGTGACATGGACTAAACATATCCACGTATATATGGTGTATCGTGACATGGCCTAGACATATCCACATATATATGGTGTATGGGGACATGACCTAAACGTATCCACATATATATGGTGTATCGTTACATGGCCTAAACATATCCACGTATATATGGTGTATCGTGACATGGCCTAAACATATCCACATATATATGGTGTATCGTGACATGGCCTAAACATATCCACATATATGGTGTATCGTGACATGGCCTAAACATATCCACATATATATGGTGTATGGGGACATGACCTAAACATATCCACGTATATATGGTGTATCGTGACATGGCCTAAACATATCCACGTATATATGGTGTATCGTGACATGGCCTAAACATATCCACATATATATGGTGTATCGTGACATGGCCTAAACATATCCACATATATGGTGTATCGTGACATGGCCTAAACATATCCACATATATATGGTGTATGGGGACATGACCTAAACATATCCACGTATATATGGTGTATCGTGACATGGCCTAAACATATCCACGTATATATGGTGTATCGTGACATGGCCTAAACATATCCACATATATATGGTGTATTGTGACATGGCCTAAACATATCCACATATATATGGTGTATCGTGACATGGCCTAAACATATCCACATATATATGGTGTATCGTGACATGGCCTAAACATATCCACATATATATGGTGTATGGTGACATGGCCTAAACATATCCACATATATATGGTGTATCGTGACATGGCCTAAACATATCCACATATATATGGTGTATCGTGACATGGCCTAAACATATGCACATATATATGGTGTATCGTGACATGGCCTAAACATATGCACATATATATGGTGTATCGTGACATGGCCTAAACATATCCACATATATATGGTGTATCGTGACATGGACTAAACATATCCACATATATATGGTGTATCGTGACATGGCCTAAACATATCCACATATATATGGTGTATCGTGACATGGCCTAAACATATCCACATATATTTGGTGTATGGTGACATGGCCTAAACAGATCCACATATATATGGTGTATCGTGACATGGCCTAAACATATCCAAATATATATGGTGTATCGCAATATGGCCTAAAAATATAGAGATATTAATAAAAGGCCATATCGCCCAGCCCTAGTTAGAATGTGATTTTTTTTATTTTTTTTTATATATCCACTGTTGTGTCTTTTATGATTGTGAACGATAGAACAATTCCCCCCAAAAAAGTGCAGTTCCCCTCTAAATTCCAATGATTAGATTTAAGACTTGAAGTGTATGAGCATGAAGTGATGAAGCCTACTTGGATGAGTCTTCTAAGACAAAGTGAACAGTCCAGTTGTGATGGATTGAATGCCCTGAGAATAAAATGATATGTGCTTACTTGGACTGTGATGAAGCTGTGAGGACTCAGGTGCTTTGTCTTCATGCTCTTCAGTCTTCACAGAGACAACAGTCAGTGGAAACTCGCTGACATCATCCTCCTCCTGCCCTACAACACACTCTCCCTCCTCTTCCTCTGTCATGTGTGGATCCTCCTCTTCCTCTTTCATGTGGGGGGGCTTTGGATCCTCCTCTTCCTCTTTAATGTGGGGGGGCTGCTGGACGTCTGTTGGGTAAATAAGTAAATAAGATAAATAAGAGATAAAGATAGAATATAAATAGTGTTGGACTGACACTTAACACAATGAGATTAGTTGTGTTCTTTTGTGTGTTGTGTTAAAAGTGTGTAGCAAAACAACCAATAAAAACACAGGAAATACCACCCTTTGTCCTAAAATTAATTAAAAAGTGGTACAGTGAGTACAAAAACAGACTTGGAAATTTGATGGGGGTCAATTTGAAAAGTTTTATAAGTACGAGGCAGCATTAATTGAGGCATTCTTAACTCCACTGATGTAAAGTCTGTAAATATTGAGATTGTCATTACCATAACTTAAATATCATGGAAATAAAAAAAATCTAATTCCAAAATCACTTAAAAAAACATTCATGGTATGTTTTTGTTATCATGCAGAATACTTTTGGGTGGTCATTTTGTTGGCTGGGCCAAAAGGAACTTTTTACCAAAAACCTGTTTTACTACCGTATTTCCTTGAATTGGCGCCGGGAATATAGTATTCGCCTGCCTAGAATTACAGCCGGGTCAAACTCGTTTCGCAAAATAATTAGCGCATGCTTGGCACTTCCGCCGGGTCAAATATGAGTCATTAAATGACTCCCGCCTCCAGGAGGTAGAGGGCGCTAGTGATCCTTCTTGCGACTACCAGTACTGCAGGAGACAGGTACTGCAGAAGAAGACAACAAGCAGCAGGCATGCAGCAATTGTTTGCTTGCACTTTTAACATGGAGGATTACATATCTAAAATAAAACCGTTTTCTAAACTGGACTTTCAATCGAAGCAGGAGGTAATAATTAAAGGAATATCTCCAGAGACTTTTAAAATTGAAGAAAGATGAGAAAGACTGCCTTTGATCAGAAGCAGCTGCACATGGACCCATCTACAAGTAAAGGTAAGATCATAATAACGTTTTTTTTATTAAATGTGTTTTTAATGATAAGGTATGCGCCGGAGTGAGAAGAGGTTTTAAAATAATTAGAGCATGCTTGCTCATTCCGCATGGTTTTGGTAACCGCAGGAGTGAGAAGAGGTTTTAAATTAATTAGCGCCCCTGCGGCTATTCAAGGAAATACGGTATGTGGTGTTCTATGGAGTATCTTCATCAACAATTCCTCTTTAGGAATTGGAGACCATCTACAACACGCTGACAGAAAGCCAGTTACCTTTATGTTCTTTTACTAATTCAAGTGTTGAATCACCAGAGTGCTCGTATTTTAATTCTCCGCGGTCGTCCGGCCGAAAAGGAAGAGGATTAGCAGTCGTTTTTAAAAATGACTTTAAATGCCGTCAGATCCGCCTGCAATCCTCCTTTTCAAGCTTCGAACTAAGCATGTTTGAACTGGGTCTTTCTGATGCTGTCCTGTGTGCCGTCGTCTATCGACCACCCATGAAACACAAAGACTTTATAAATGACTTTTCTGAATTTCTGGCGGAAAATCCTGCCCAAATATGATTGTGTCCTTATTGTTGGTGGTTTTAATATTCACACCGGCTGCCCAGACGAACCTCTATTCAGGAGCTTCCTGAATGTCATTGACTCATTTAACTTTGTACAGTCTGTGTCTGGTTCCACACATGAACATACACTAGACCTCGTACTGTCTTATGGTTTTAATGTTGACAATGTCGTTGTTGGTGATGCGGTGTTTTCTGATCACAGTCCTGTTATGTTTAATTTAAGTTTTGACCCTGATGTAAAACCACTTGCCGTGCGTCATGGGCATGTTATTATGTCTGACACTGCAGCCGCCTTCTCCCCTTTATTCACTGTCTCCATGCAGAGTAAACCACACTCTGCAGACACTGAACAATTGATGTGCTCTTTTCTTTCTACATGTTCTGAGATTCTGGATAGTATAGCACCCCTCAGAGCTATACGTCCAAAGCCAATACAGGAGCCTTGGCTCAATGAAACCACACGCACAGCTCGGCGTGAGTGGCGAAGGGCGGAGCGCAAGTGGAAAGGGGATCACTTGGAAGTTTCTTATCAAATTTTAAAAGAAAACCGTCGGAATTATCAAAGTGTGGTTAAAGCTGAGAAAACAAAATATCTGTCAGACCTAATTTTAAATAGTATCAGCAAGCCACGTGTTCTTTTTAAAACTATTAGTTATGTTCTTAATCCGAATCTAAACACTTTACTGGAGATGACAAGTGAAACTTGTGAAAAATGTCTCTCCTTTTTTAACGACAAGGTTGCTTCTATTCGGGCAAATCTTTCTCGTTCTCCATTGAGTTTTAATGTGGTCACTCAGTGCTCGGCTGTGTTTTGTCAGTTTGAGCCTGTCTCCATTCCTGAGCTTACAGGAATAGTCGACAAACTAAAACCCTCTTCCTGTCCCACAGACCCAGTCACCCCTCGCTTTTTTAAAGAAATCTGGGACCCTATTGACTTGTCTGTTAGGGACATCATCAACAGCAGCTTGATTTCTGCCTGTGTCCCCTCTTTTTGTAAAAGAGCTGTTGTTGAGCCTTTGATTAAAAAAACAGGTCTTGATCCTACAAGTTTGTAAAATTTTCGGCCCATTTCCAAATTACCTTTTGTGTCAAAAATTTTGGAGAAATGTGTTTTGGCGCAACTGCAGCCTTTTTTAGATGAAAATAGCACTTTAGATCCATTTTAGTCTGGATACAAAGCTTTGCACAGTACTGAATCTGCACTTTTAAAGGTTTTTAATGACTTGCTTTTAATGTCTCATTCTAGCAGCTCTGCCATTTTAGTGCTTTTAGACAGCCTTTGACACAGTCGACCACACAATTATTTTAAACCGCCTGAGAGACTGCATTAGAGTGGTTCAGATCCTACCTGTCAGAGAGGTCCTTCTCTGTCAGGCTGGGGGACGCCACCTCTTCTTCTGCTCCGCTTTACTGTGTGTCCCCCAGGGATCTATTTTAGGCCCCATCCTGTTTTCACTATACAGTCTCCCTTTTGGAGAGATTTTTAAGAGGCATGGAGTGTTCTATCACTTTTATGCAGATGACTGCCAAATTTATATGCCAATTTCAAAAGGCCACGGCCCCCTGACACCCCTTCTCAACTGTCTATGCGACGTCAAGGCTTGGTTAGCCCAGAATTTTTTAATAATGAATGAGGGAAAAACGGAAATTTCTGTTTTTGGTCCGGCCCTCACTGACTTGGGACCATTGCAAAATTATGTGCGTCCCAAAGTCACCAGCCTTGGCGTCACTATAGACAGCGATTTTAAACTTGACAAACAAGTCAATGGCGTTTTAAAATCGTGTTTTTATCATCTTTGTCTTTTAGTAAAGGTAAACCCGTTTTTATCTTTTAACCTTTTTGAACAAGACATGCTTTTATTTCAAGTCGCCTGGACTACTGCAATGCACTTCATGCTGGCATTAGCCAAAAAGCTCTCTCCCGGTTGCAGTTAGTCCAGAACGCGGCAGCACAACTTTTAACAGGGGCCAGGAAACGCGAGCATATAACCCCAATTCTTCAGAGTTTGCACTGGCTCCCTGTTCATTTTAGAATTGATTTTAAAACCTTGCTGTTTGTTTTTAAAGCTTTACATGGACTGGCACCTCAGTATATCTCTGACCTCATCCAAATTTACACTCCTACGCGCGCTCTGAGGTCCGAGAGCCAGCTCCAGCTCGTGGTGCCCAAGACCAGACTTAAATCCAGGAGAGACAGGGCCTTCTCTGTGGTCGGCCCTAAACTCTGGAACACTCTGCCCCTCCATGTTCAAACTGCTCCCACAGTGGAGTGTTTTAAGTCTCGTCTTAAGACCTACTTTTATTCTTTGGCTTTTAACACTACGTGAGTTGTGTGGTCCTCTGTCCTCTGTTGTCCTCTATAAATTTTGATTTACTGTTTTAATTGGTTTTTCCCTTTAAAATCGTTTTTAATCATATTTATTTTATATTGTTTTTATATTGGTTCTATATTTATTTATTTATTGTTTGTATCCAGTCATTGGGGGAGCTAAGCATAATATTTGATTATTGTTTTTAATATTGTTTTTAATATTGTTGTACAGCACTTTGGAAACATTTTTGTTGTTTAAATGAGCTATATAAATAAAGTGGATTGGATTTGATTGACTACTTTGTATATTGAAAATAAATGTTTACTTTCACTTATTGTTGCATGTAAGTCAGAATCAGGAAGTGAAATTATAACTTTAATTAGATTTGATTACAGTGTAAAATGTATTTGGTGAGTGTGTGAGTTTTGTGTAAACATGTTGATACAGGTTTACATCTTCTTGGGGACTGGAACACAGATATGTCCTGAAAGGATGCACCCATTTTTAAAACCTTCACTAAGCTGTGCCACCAACATTGTCTCACTTAGCTCATTAAGCAAACTACCAAGGTGAGTGAGTCCTTTTAAACCTTCATAGACCTCGTTGTTACTTCTGACAAGTCTAAGATCTCCACAACTGGAACTACTGTATGCGGCTTAAGTGATGATTCCATGATTTTCTGTACCCATAAAAAACATAGAACTGAGGCTGAGGAGTTTTGGTGACGTCATCAAGCTGAATGGCAGCTTAGAGTAACATCTCCCTCGTGAGAAAAGTTATTTCACCCCGTTAGACCGTAAAATGCCAAATTTTTAGATAATCTCTGAACAAACAAAAGGGGCAAGAATGGGGAAAACCAGAGGAAATCGAGGAAATATTGTTGCAGAGCCTGTAAATGAGGAAAGCTCGGTGTCCACGAACAGCTCACCTGTAAAGCTACAAGATGGCGGTGCTAACACTAACCCTCGTTCAAAGGAGGCGGACGCCGAAGGTTTAGTCCAAGTTCTGGAGTAGATTCGGGACTTCCGAAACGACATAAAAGAACAGCTGAACGATATTAAATCCGAGCTCACCAACATTAAACAACAAATAACAGACACAGAGGAGCGAATTGAGAATGTGGAGGACCGGATTCAAAACGTGGAGTATGTGTTGAACAACATGATAAAAGTCATTCATCAGCAAGAAAACAAACTACTCGACTATGAAGGGAGATCCCGACGCGAGAACTTGAGGATATACAATGTTCCCGAAGGAGCCGTGCGACCGTCCATGCCAGAGTTTGTGGAAAAACTACTGCAGGACATGTTGGAGATCCCTGCAACTACGCAACTCGACATCGAAAGGGCACACCGTGCACTGGCGCCAAGACCCGCCAGAGACAGAGAAGACAAGCCGCGGTCAATAATAGTCAAATTCCTCCACTACAGGATGAAAGAAGAGGTCATGCGCAAAGCCTGGGAAAAGAAGAAGATTTTTCTGAATGGGAGACTAATATACTTTGACCAGGATTACCCCCAGGCAGTCCTGCAAAAGAGGAAAGAATATGCTGAAGCGAAGCGAGTGTTAAAGCAAAGAAATATCTGCTTCCAGACTCCGTACCCGGCCAAACTACGAGTGTTCTATGAGGACGGCACGCAGCTGTACCGGACAGCAAAGGAGGCGACAAGAGACATGAAGGACAGAGGACTGCCAGTCAGCGTGATTACGCCGAGGGAGAGCCTGCTGGATCAGCTGTCCCGCTCCGCCTGGGAGATCATGGGAGGAAGGAGCCGGGAGAGGACAGGTGAGGAGCCAGAGAAAAGCATCAAGGAGAGACTTCAAGTCTTCAGAAGATAATCATCGCCTTCTCCGGAGGACCTGTTGATTCTGACTGACTTCTTAAAGGCCTACTGAAACCCACTACTACCGACCACGCAGTCTGATAGTTTATGCCAATACGGCCGGGTTAACTTATAAAGTGCAATTTTAAATTTCCCGGGAAACTTCCGGCTGAAAACGTCTCGTTATGATGACGTTTGCGCGTGACGTCAAGGGTTGAAGCAGACATTTTGGAATAGCACGGTCGCCAGCTTAAGTCGTCTGTTTTCACCACATAATTCCACAGTATTCTGGACATCTGTGTTGGTGAATCTTTTGCAATTTGTTCAATTAACAAAGGAGACTGCAAAGAAGAAAGCTGTAGATGGGATCGGTGTATTAGCGGCTGGCTACAGCAACACAACCAGGAGGATTTTGAGTTGGATAGCAGACGCGCTACCGTGAGAACAGCTTTGGCTTCCAACCATTTGATCGCTTGCCCGTACGTGCGTGGCGCTATGTGCATGTCACGTACGTAACTTTGGGGAAATACAAACCCAGTTTCCACGAGTTGGGAAATTGTGTTTCTTGCCGACTCTGATGACGGCCGGGGTGTCGTCGAAAGCTACAACGCCGTCCGCCGCCCCGCCGCTGTCCTCACCTGTCTGGGTTGACTTCCTCCGTCTCTGGGCCGCCGACCGCACCGATCATCGTGGTGAAGTCCTTCGTCGCGCCGTCGATCGCTGGAACGCAGGTGAACACGGGTGTTGATGAGCAGATGAGGGCTGGCGTAGGTGGAGAGCTAATGTTTTAGCATAGCTCTGTCGAGGTCCCGTAGCTAAGTTAGCTTCAATGGTGTCGTTAGCAATAGCATTGCTAGGCTTCGCCAGGCTGGTCAGCATTAACCGTGTATTTACAGGTCCAGGGTTTAATAGTAATAATAGTATTGTTGATCTTCTGTCTATCCTTCCAGTCAGGGGCTTATTTCTTCTGTTTCTATCTGCAGTTAAGCACGATGCTATCACGTTTAGGGATGATGCTCGAAACCGGTTTTCCCGGTTGTTCGATAAGAAAATAACCGAGTCCTCGGACTCAAATCCCTTTTTGAGAACCGGTACCCGTTATCGAGACCACTATAGTAAAGAAAAAGAGTTGGTTCTTTATTCGAATCACTTGGAACGAATCCCGTCCTGACAAGGAATGCCCCGTGAGACATCACAAGAAATGACGTCACGTAGCTCAGTCATTTGTCACGGTGGGGTGCAGCGTGCTGCGGTTCGTTCCCGGGACGCAAAACTGACGGCTCCGGACGAAAGCGTGCAGGTAGGAGATGATTTATTTCTCATACATCATACACATTACAACAGACAGGAACGAAACAAAAGGAAAGCGTGCCGTTCGCACGAGAAGTTAAAGCAAAAACTTACTTAGCACAGGAACACTAGAGGCTAAGGTAACTTTAGCACAGGAATTATGAGCTCGAAAACCAGAATGCCAACGTAACTGTTGCAAATGCAAACAATGAAGCCACGACGAGTGACCGGAAAAGGCAGGATTAAATAGAGTCTCTGATGAGCAACAGGTGCGCGTACAAGGCAGGTGAAAATCATAAGTAACCATGGTGACTAAAACAAACCCCCGAAGTGCACAAAACAACTAAGGAAGTCCAAAATTAACAGAACATAACTAAACAAAACATGATCCGACCACATCATAATACATCACAGTTTCATATCATTTCACTTTACAGGTGTAGGAAGAAGTAAAGCTTATTTAATCCTACCCCTTTCCCACTTCGTACAAATATATACATCATTTACTGACCTTTTTATAATAAAATATCTGTGAATTAGTATATACAACAGTTTTGTAATATGTAATTAATTAATTCAGTCATTATTAATATACTGAAATGAAGAATATCTTATTTTCAATAAGGTTGAAAGTATTTCTCATAATTCTTCTTCTTTGTACTTTGTAAGCACTATTCATTTGAACAACCTCTTAAACTGGATCATATTAGTACAATGTTTAACTTCTTTACTTCATCCATTCCATCATTTAATTCAACATCATTTTAGCTGTTTGCAATTTTACTAAATCATCGAACTTTAATATTTTTGACTCAATAAATAAAGTGTTTGTATGTTCTCTATATCCAACACCATGTATCAGTCTAATTGATCTTTTTTGTAACACGGTTAACGAATGTAGCGCATATTTGTGGTTATTTCCCCACATTTCTGCACAATAACTCAGATATGGTAATACTATAGTAGCGAGCAGTAGAGAATGGGAAGTGATTTGTTAAACCAAATATTGTGTGTTTTTTTCCATATACAACAACCTATCTGGACTCGATAAGAGAATCGATAAGGAATCGGTTCGATAAGAGGATTCGATAATAGGCTCGAACTCGATAATTTCTTATCAAACATCATCCCTAATCACGTTAGCTCCGTAGCTAAAGTGCTTCGCCGATGTATTGTCGTGGAGATAAAAGTCACTGTGAATGTCCATTTCGCGTTCTCGACTCTCATTTTCAAGAGGATATAGCATCCGAGGTGGTTTAAAATACAAATCCGTGATCCACAATAGAAAAAGGAGAGAGTGTGGAATCCAATGAGCCCTTGTACCTAAGTTACGGTCAGAGCGAAAAAAGATACGTCCTGCACTGCACTCTAATCCTTCACTCTCACTTTCCTCATCCACAAATCTTTCATCCTGGCTCAAATTAATGGGGTAATCGTCGCTTTCTCGGTCCGAATCGCTCTCGCTGCTGGTGTAAACAATGTGCAGATGTGAGGAGCCTTTCAACCTGTGACGTCACGCTACTTCCAGTACAGGCAAGGCTTTTTTATCAGCGACCAAAAGTTGCGAACTTTATCGTCGATGTTCTCTACTAAATCCTTTCAGCAAAAATATGGCAATATCGCGAAATGATCAAGTATGACACATAGAATGGATCTGCTATCCCCGTTTAAATAAGACAATTTCATTTTAGTAGGCCTTTAAAGTTTTGGTAAGATGAACAGAACCAAAACAGATGACTTTAAATTCACTCCAAGACATTTGCGTTTATATAGTAACCCCAGCTAGATGAGAATATATACAAATGAGGGATGTATCTATGTAATGAACAGAGATTTTTTTTCTCTTTCTACCAAGTGCCATGATGGGGGCCCTCAGCCCATAATTGGGAGAGGATTTCCCCCACAGCTAGACATTTTATCTAGCCCAACTCAGGGTCATCTATTAGAGACCCCTGCCTTGGAACTACACTTTTCTTTTTGAAATTTCTTTAGTTATTTTGCTTTGTTTTATTTATGTTATTTCAGTTGTTTTCGTTATGGGAGTAGACTTGCTAGGTTTTATTTTGAATATTTTATTGGTACACTTACAAGTAAATACATATGGTTAGTGACAAAGTAAAATGTGTATCGTTGAATGTTAATGGGCTATTGAACCCAATTAAACACAATAAAATATTATCGAAGGTGAGGACAGAACAAGCCCACATAGTATGTTTACAGGAGACCCATTTGACTGACAAGGAGCATGTCAAACTAAAGAGAATGGGCTTCACTCATTTGTTTTTTCGTCATATAAATTAGGACATAGGAGAGGAGTTACAATCCTCATCTCAAAAAAGCGAAAAAAGTACTGGAATTTGGTGATAAGGAGGGTAGATTTATTTTAGTAAAGGGAAAGATAGATAGGAACCCAATCACCTTATTGAATGTCTATGCACCCCCTGGGAGTGATATTCATTTCTTCGAAAAAATCACCAATATTATGGTAACGGAAACCGAAGGTCTTTTGATTTGTGGTGGGGATTTAAATACATATTTACAGCCAAAATTGGACTCATCTAGTATAAAAATACATAACGTTAAACCCCTTTATAAGAAAATAGGAAGTAGGCTTAATTGACATATGGCGAGACTTTTTCCCAGACAGAAGGGATTATACTTATTTCTCTGCGCCACACTGTCTTTATACAAGAATAGATTATTTCTAACATTTGGAAAGGATAAAGATAAAATATGTACCTGTGAAATTGGGACGATAGATCTAAGTGACCATGCACCTATATACCTATCTATTGACTTTAATCTGAGGGCAAAAAATAATACATGGAAACTAAACTGAAGTCTGCTGAATGACTTATCCTTTAAGACACAAATTAAATCTGAAATTAGTCTCTTCTTGGAGTTCAATGACACAGGAGAGGTTTCGCCTCCCATATTATGGGACACCCTGAAGGCTGTTTTAAGAGGGAAAATTATAGCAATATCTTCATTTAAGAAAAAAAATGAGAATACAAAATCAAATTATTAAAAAAAAAAACTAAAATAATTAGAAAGAAAACACAAACTAGATTTGGCACAGGATACATTAAGGGAAATAAGAAATACTAGGAATTAAATTAACAGTTCGGCCACACAAGAAATTTAAAAAAATCTAATGTTTTTGAAACAGAGACACTATGAAAGTGGCTCTAAATCTATGAAAATTTTGGCCTGGAAACTAAAAAAAAAGATAGCAAAAAACACAATTCATAAAATCGGGGATCCAAGAACAAAAGAGATAAAAACTAAACCAAACGAAATTCAGGAAGCCTTCGAACATTTTTATAAAACATTATACTCTGAGGTCTCTAGTAGGAGGATAACCCAAATTGACAGCTTCTTGAACTCCCTGGATTTACCTATTTTCAGTGTTGGGTTAGTTACTGAAAACCAGTAACTAGTTACAGTTTCAGTACTGTTATTGCACTGGAGAATAATACAATGTGTTGATGAACTTGACATGCATTTGTATCTTCCTTTTTACATAATTAATGAAAAACAGTGCAACATAAAAAGGCATTTCTCCTTTCTTTAAACTTGGACCAATGACCATTAATAAAAAAACAAGTTAAAGTGCAACATAAGAAGGCACATCTGGAGTGATGCTGCTGTCTTCCACACTTGGAGTCATGGATTGTAGAATCCTTGTTTTCAGTGGCAGGATCATTGACACAGATGATGAAGTTTCAGATGTAACACTTTTGAGGGGTTTAAGCACCTGGAGGACCTCCTCTGCCACTCTCACATCATCATCAGACAGGGTGATGATGTCTTTGACATTTTTCTTCAGGGTCTCGCGGGTCAATGCAGAGAGTATGTAGCTGCCTGCTGCTCCAACATATCATAAGTGGAGTTCCACCTCGTTGGGACATCATGTATGAGCTTATGAGTAGGCAGCTTTAGCATTTCTTGCTTTGTCTTAAAGGCCTACTGAAATGAAATGTTTTTATTTAAACGGGAATAGCAGATCCATTCTATGTGTCATACTTGATCATTTTGCGATATTGCCATATTTTTGCTGAAAGGATTAGTATAGAACAACGTCGATAAAGTTCGCAACTTTTGGTCTCTGATAAAAAAAAACCTTGCCCATAGCCGGAAGTAGCGTGACGTTGTCAGTTGTTCACTCCCTCATATTTTCCTATTGTTTTCAACGCAGCTAGAGCTATTCGGACCATTACCCCATTAATTTGAGCGAGGATGAAAGATTTGTGGACGAGGAACGTTAGAGTGACGGACTAGAATGCAGTGAAATACATATTTTTTTTCGCTCTGACCGTAACTTAGGTACAAGCTGGCTCATTGGATTCCACACTCTCTCCTTTTTCTATTGTGGATCACGGATTTGTATTTTAAACCACCTCGGATACTATATCCTCTTGAAAATGAGAGTCGAGAACGCGAAATGGACATTCAGTGCCTTTATCTCCACGACAATACATCGGCGAAACGCTTTAGCTACGAGCTAACGTGATAGCATCGTGATATTTTAAATGTCACTTTATAAGTTAACCCGGCCGTATTGGCATGTGTTGCAATGTTAAGATTTCATCATTGATACATAAACTATCAGACTGCGTGGTCGGTAGTAGTGGCTTTCAGTAGGCCTTTAAGCACAAGAGCAGCTGTTGTGCTTGGGTGGAAGTAGGAAACCTCCTTCCTGATCCTCCCAAGGAGGCGCTCCATCCTATTGACTGAGATGTGATGCCAAATTCACTACATGCACTATCTGTGGTCCTAGTCCTGCCTCGTGCACTGCATTTATTTGATTTTTGGCATTATCACGTGTGACTGGGATATCTTTATCTTCCATTCCTCCACTGCTTGTGTCAGTACCTGCGCAAGGGGGCGTGTCTTCTACATACATCATTCATCACAGACTTCTGCTGTGATGAAGTGAGCGCTTATAGTTCCCCTGGACATCCACCCTTCTGTCATGAGCGCAACAGATGATAGTTCATCCACAACTTTTTTTTTCTCCTGCTCATAAAAATCTGGCACAATGTTATCGCTGAAGTGGGTGCGCGACGGGATGTCGTAACGTGGCTCAAGCACGTTCAGCATGTGTTTAAAACCCTCGTTTTGCACAACGGAGTCTGCACCTATGAACACACCGATTAAATGGCGCGGGGCGTTGAAGCTCCTCCGTTACTCCGCTCGCCATGACCACGCTGTGTGTGGACTGAACGTGCAAACACATTTTTTTTTGTTTCATATATCAAACCGCGGCTCACGTGTGTGCCGAACCGAAGACACACACCCCTCCTCCCCACACCCAGACACACACACACACACACACAAAACGCGCCTGTGACAGAGGAAGATTCAGAAGAATGACACCGCAGCGCTTCTGTTTCTAACTGATACTACATAAAAAATAACAAAGTAACGCAGTAACACATCATGTAGTAACGGTAACTGAGTTACTGAATATAAAAAATAACGCGTTAGATTACTAGTTACCGCCGAAACTAACGGCGTTACAGTAACGTGTTACAAAGTAACGCGTTAGTCCCAACACTGCCTATTTTAGATGAAAAACAAAACCAAAAAATATCTGCAGATATAACTGAAAATGAATTAAAAGTTGTAATTAGTAGGCTTAAATTAAACAAATCGCCAGGATCAGACAATTACACGGCTGAGTGGTATAAGGAATTTAAAAAAGAATGAATACCTGTTTTACTCCCCACACTGAATTGGGTCTTAAAAAAGGCACAAACGCCACTTAGTTGGAGGGAGGCAATTATCTCAGCTATACCAAAAGAAGGCAAGGATAGAATTGAATGTGGATCTTACAGGCCAATATCGGTTCTCAATGTAGATTATAAACTATTTACTTCCATTATGGCCAAACCATTAGAAGATTTCTTACCTATATTGATACATAATGATCAAACGGGTTTTATACATCAACGACAAACACAAGACAATATAAGAAAGACACTACATATTATGGATCATATACAAAGAAAAAACATCGAAGCAATTGTTATAAAGTGTGGATGCTGAAAAGGCCTTTGATTCGGTCAATTGGAATTTTATTTACAGAGTTTTATATAAATTTGGCTTTCAGGATACAATCATTAAAACTATACAGGCACTATATAACAATCCTACTGCTAGGATTAAAGTCAATGGATATTTATCAAACAGTTTTACCCTAGAAAAGGGCTCTAGACAGGGATGTGCATGGTCACCATTACTCTTTGCATTATATCTGGAGCCATTAGCTCAGTCTATTAGACACAATGAAGATATTAAGGGAATCATGATTAAAGGAAGAGAGTATAAATTGGCCTGCTATGCGGATGACATTTTGGTTTACCTCGGACACCCAACATACTCGCTCCCTAAATTAATGCAATCATTTGAACTGTATGGTCAACTATCAGGATATAAAATCAATATAGGTAAAACCCATCTACTCTCATATAATTATAACCCACCAGGGGAAATCAAAAGTAGTTACCCTCTGATATGGCAAACAGAGTCTTTTAAATACCTGGGCATTAATTTGCCAAAAGATCTAACAAAATTATCAGAATACAATTATCTACCCATATATAAAAAAATAAAAGATGAAATAGCAAGATGGAACTTAATTCCTTTTTTTAGCCTTAGTTCTAGAATTGATTCCATTAAAATGAATGTACTGGCAAGACTGCTGTATCTATTTCAAACCCTGCCAATAGAGATGAACCAAAACCAATTCAATGAATGGGACAAAATGATATCAAGGTATATATGGCAAAGTAAAAGTCCAAGAGTTTGTCTCAAAACTTTACAATTGGTCAAACAAAACGGAGGATGGGGTTTACCTTGCCTCCGATATTACTATTTTGCAGCGCAGATGAGAACAGTGATATGCTGGTGCAACCCGTCATACATTGCTCAATGGAAAATTATTGAAGAAGAAATGCCCTCCATCCCCATACAGGCAATCCTGGCGGATAGCAATTTACAAACCCACATATATAACGTTGATAACCCATGGGTGAAATGGACCCTTAAAGTGTGGAAAATTATTATAAAGGAATACAAACTCGAGAGTGATATTGCAGTTCTTAAATGGTGTGCCTATGACACACAGTTTACACCTAATAAATTAGACTCAAGATTTAAGGACTGGATATCTAAGGGTATAAAAGCGTTATGTAGTGTAATGAAAGATTAAAAAAATGCTTAGTTTTGAAACTATTAAAAGGACATATATTAGAAAACCAAGACTTCTATCGATATTTGCAGTTGCGGCATTTTGTTAATATGAAAGTGAAAAGTGTCACAAAGACGAGTATATGTTTGATTGAAGTGTTTACAAAAGCCTACAATTCACAAATTATTGATATAAGTGTTTCATGCTTGTATAAGGGTCTGTTGAATATGAAATCATATTCAACTTCATATATTAAAACAAAATGGGAGAAGGAAGGAGGGATAACTATATCTGAGGAAGAATGGACAATAATATGGAAATATCAATGGACTTGTACCAGCTCACCAAGTGGAGGGAGTTTGGCTGGAAAAGTTTGATCAGATTTTTTATTCCACCTTCTCAGAAGTGTCACTATGATAACAACTCCCCTGCTTGCTGGAGAAATTGTGGGAATTCAAATGCAAATCACTAGCATGTTTTGTGGGACTGCTCCACCATAAAGGACTATTGGAAAGAGATACACCAAGCTCTACAGGATATTTTCAACATGAAATACCCCTCGAAAGTAAAACTTTGTTTTTTGGACATGTACCTCAGGACTGGCTGAAGAAAGATAAACACTTCATGAATATCCTACTGGTGGCTTGTAAAAAGAGCATTACTAGGAAATGGATATCCCAGGAGAGTCCAACTTGGAAGCAATGGATGGAAACAACAATGGACATTTATAAAATGGAGAAGATAACTGCCTTTATTAATTATAAATTGGAGAAATTTACTTCATACTGGGAAAATTGGGTCAACTATGTCACGCCCCATAAACCTGACTTTAATTTTTCGAATTAGTGATTGTACGGCAAAAAAAAAAAAGGATTACTCCCTATATGTGTATATGTATGTACAGTATATATGTAAATATATATTTATATATATGTATGTGTGTGTGTATACAGTATATATATATATATATATATATATATATATATATATATATATATATATATATATATATATATACTGTATGTATCTGTTTATATTGTATTTTATTTCTGATTATTATTATTATTAATGTATTATTATAATTTTTTTTTTCTTCTTTGTTTATTTAATCGATGTATTTGTAGATATTACTTTGTTTTTTTCGTTGTTTCTTTCTTTTTTTTGGGGGGGGGGTGGTATGGGTGGGATATAAACAAAAATATTTTGACATTTAGGGCAGACAATAGATATATGATTTATGTGAATATGATGTAATGGATAGGAATGTCTGATGCTGGATGTCAATAAAAATAAAATGAAAAAATGAAAAAACTGTGGTACGTGTACCACTAGTGGTACGCAGGCATCACCTAGTGGTACGCCACTTATTATTTCATTATTTAAGTACAGTGTTTTATTTTCCTACATTCAAACAAAGTGTTACTGTTCAAACTGTGTGTAATGTTAGAGTAACTAAAAATATTAAATATAATTGTTAAATAACGTGTCTTCCTTGTTTTTAATGAATAATTAAGGCTATGCTACTGTATCTTAATACTGTTCATGATGGTGGTACTTGGAGATCCAAGTATTTTCTGAGGTGGTACTTGGTGAAAAAAGTTTGACAACTACTGACGTAGTGACATTGTAAACTACATTGGCAGACACCATTTTGTTATACCCAATACATTGCGCTTCCAACGAGATCCCGTTTTTTCCCCTGAGTTAGAAAGTTCCAGAAGTGTTCATCTCATTGTGGATCATGTGAATGTTTGAAGTGGAACTAAATGTGATCTCTGAAAGGGGTACACATTATTTACAAAGCAGGGCCCCCATCCACATATACAATACTAGTACATATCTGATGAAAAACAACATTATTTTGTTATTTTAATTATAAGTGTGCCAAATCACCTATATTTGAACATGATCTAATGGAAATGACTGCTGTCTGATAATCACATTAATAACACAATAACAATCATGTGTCTGACTACACCTATTAATCACAATTAATCTAACACGTCATGTTGATGTTCATGATGATATATAAAGTTAGTAAACATGTGAGAGTAAGAAGTAAACAAACAAACCATAAGGCTGAAACGACGCGTCGACGTAGTCGACGTCATCGGTTACGTAAATACGTCAACGCCGTTTTTGTGCGTCGACGCGTCGCATATTTACGTCACACTACCGTCATGGCGAAGCGCAAAGCAGACGATCAAAGAAGACGATGCGAGCGGTGCGAGCGAGGGGGGAAAAGCATGCCAAAAGTGGTCAAAAGTGTGGGAGTATTTCAATAAACGGCATAATAATGTTGTTGTATGCACACTGTGTCGAGCGGAAATGGCCTATCATAGCAGCACAACGGCTATGAACGAACATTTGAAAAGAAAACCATCAACTAGTCAATCGTCCGCGCGAGCATACGTTGTCATCATTACACAAAAACATGAATGTGTCATTTGTATCTGCTAGGGGTGTAACGGTACGTGTTTTGTATTGAACCGTTTCGGTACGGGGCTTTCGGTTCAGTACGGGGGTGTACCGAACGAGTTTCTAAGCTAAAGCTAAAGTCTTAACAAGCTGCTTTGCTCCGTCTGCCTCTGTCTCAGCACGCAGCATTGTCCCACCCACACAACCATCTGATTGGTACACACAAAGCATTGTCAGCCAATCAGCAGTGCGTATTCAGAGCGCATGTAGTCAGCGCTTCAGCGTGGAGCAGATAGGTGTTTAGCAGGTGAGCATCAGGCAGCGGACTCTCCCCAAATGATAATAAACACCTCCCAGTCAACTACTAGTAACATCACTATGAGCCCGTTGACCTTCTAGAAACTTAAACTGCAGCTCAGCTCACTTACAATCCTGGCTTGAGGTGAAGGCTAATTAGCTCTCAGTTCCAGCCACATAGACCCCTTTTGAGCGTCTATTTTCAGCTGCTGGGAATATTGTAAACATGAAAAGAACCAGAGCATGTACACATGCTAACCTTTTTTCATTACAACTGTTAGACACTCACTGGAATGAGTAGAATTGGTTATTGTGTACTGTGTTGGACTGGATGTTTATTTTGCACATTTTAAAAGCAATACTTAATGTTTACAGTGCTCCAGAATATTTAGATTGGCACTTTTTTGTATTGGATGTTTATATTTATTTTTGCAGATTTTAGCAAATAAGCAATACTTTCACTTTTGTTGAAATGTTTACACTGTTGTTACAGAATATTTCGTTTTGCACTTTTTTGTATTGGATGTTTATCTTTATTTTTGCACATTTTAAAGCAAAATAAGCAATACTTTTACTTTTGAAATGCTTATACTATTGCAGAATATTAAGATTTGCACTGGATGTTGACTTTTATATTTGCACATTAAAAAGCAAATGAGCTACTTTTAATTTTGTTAAATGTTAAAAGTTTTAAATGTTTACATTGTTACAGAATATTTAGTCATGTTGTTGTCAATGTTGACTGAGTGGCCATACTTCTTTTTTTTTGTAAATAAAAGCCATGCCTTTTGAAAAAACGGGCCTACATTTATTTTTTCATCTTCATTTTGAATAAAAAAATAATCGGTAAAAGGAAAAATAATCTATAGATTAATCGAAAAAATAATCTATAGATTAACAGATTAATCGAAAAAATAATCTATGGATTAATCGATAGAAAAATAATCGTTAGCTGCAGCCTTAGTGTAACACAACTTGAGGTTTCTTGAAAACAGCGTCCAGTAGTTGACGTAGTCTCTTGTTGTCTTCTTTTGTCCGAGAAAGTTCCTCTTTGTACTCTGCTATCGTTCTTTCACACATTTTCACACAATCACAACACTTTACACTCACACTTGATCTTAACTAAGCGATGTGTTGATCAAATCCGCGTCTCTTTGTTAGCAGCTAACAAGCTAAGCTAACGAGTGCGCTAAGCTAACTAGCACGCTAAACTAACTAGCACGCTAAACTAACTAGCGCGCTAAAACAAGTAGCAAGCTAAGCGGGCCTAATAATGTCCAAAGTTGAGTGAGACGAGTGGAGTTTATCCTGACACGGAGGATGAATAAAGTGTAGTTAGTAGCGAGGCTTAGAAGCGTGTGTGGAGTAAAGGAGGACTTTGCTGCAAAGCGCATATCCTCCACGCATGCGTCACTTAGGGGCGGGGCCAAAGAGTCATAGTGATGGGCAAGTCATTCTTCTTCCTCTTCTTTTGATTTTTTATGGACGTTGGCAAGCAACCTTGTGGTGTGCATTACCGCCACCTACTGTAATGGAGTGTGGACCGAGTTGGATCCCTACTCTATATTCTTTTATTTAACCCAGTGTTTTAAAAAAATGTGTGTATTGCTTTATAACCTGTGTGTTCTGAGTGCAATCCTAATATATCTTCTACTGCTAACCTAATATTCTCTTTCGCTGACTTATTACCCAGTATTTCCCTTTCTCCATTATATTTCCTACAATGTATTAAAACATGTTCTACATTTTCTATCTGTTGGCAAGAATCACACAGTCCTGTAGCATGTTTCCTATCAATTTCAATGAACTATTTAGATATGTATGTCCTAATCTCATTCTAGTAATAATGTCTTCTTCCTTCCTATTTCTATTGCCTCCTCTCATTACACCTACTCTCCTCTTGACTTTGTAATACTCTCTACCTTTTGTTCCTTTATTCCAATTATCCTGCCACTTTTTATTGTGTTCTATCTTAATTATGTTCTTCACTTCTTTTTTACTGTGCTTAATCTCCATGTTTACTTCTGTTTTAGTGGTTGCTTGTTTTGCGTACTTATCAGCTAATTCGTTCCCCTCAACTCCTACATGAGCAGGAACCCAAAGAAATGTTACCACACCTCCCGCTTCATTTATTCTATAGACTGCCTACATGGGCAAGTCATGAACGATACATTCTAAATGTATGTTTTCATGGTGTCTACACAAAAAAGCACGGCAACAAATGATCCAGCCATCCATTTATCTACTGCGTGTCCCTTTCGAGGTCGCGGGGGGTGCTGGAGCCTATCTCAGCTGCATTCGGGCGGAAGGCAGGGTACACCCTGGACAAGTCGCCGCCTCATCGCAGGGCCAACACAGATAGACAGACAAGTATATAAACTGTATTTGACTTTAAATCAGATAAATATCATTCAACAACAACACAATTTGCAGACTATAATTACTGCTTTGCTGGTTTGCTGCTTTTACTGGTGTAAAATTCTGCACCCGAGAGATCACAACCATTGCAGCCATGCGTCCAAAACGTAACATCATCTTGCAGGGACATAAGGACAAGCAAAAGTAAAGTGTCTGTTGTTTTACAATGTAATAATCTATTTAATAAGAAATGCTCAGAGAATACCTTTTTTTGAGTATTTATTGGAGGCCTCAAAAGACAAAGGCCGTCTGTTTACAGGAGAGTGTCACCTTTTATCTTAGCTCAGGAATGCATGGGGGAAGGAAGGCTTGGAGACAAGCGGGAAACTCTTAGTTAGGAAAAGTGTAGCTGCTGACAGAAGCACATTGTATATATGTTATATCATTTCATAGTCGGTTAGAGTAAATAAATACAATGTATAAATATAAGGTCATATTTACATATAGTGTGATTAAAAATGTGTTTCCTTTGGTTAATTCATGCAAGTATATGTTAACTTTATTTCTGTTACAAAACCCATGTCAATTGGAGGGGAACATATTTTTTGTTCCGGTTTGGTCACATTGTTGGGGGGACTATTAATATGTGACGGAATAAGGGAAGCAGCATGAGACAGCAAGCATTCGATGGAAGAGGTTAAAGGAGTCTCGGCTTGAAAATAAACTTTATTTCCTCAGAGTTTGCGAGGCCAATGAGGTATGATTATTTCTGATAATGTATGTGAAATCAATGTGTTTTATGTTATGTGATGTCAGACTAATTGTAAGTTCTGTTTTTCTTATTTATTAGTTCTGACGGCATTATTTTGGCACTATTTTGGCGTCGTTGTTAACGAGAAGAAGCTGAAATAAATGTGTGAGAAAAACGAACAACTTGAGCCTTGATTAAGACCTCGGAGGGAGTAACAAAAAGTAAACACACTCTAAGTGTCATGACGAGGATTATTACGACGCAGTTTACGGCATGGATTATTTTCCCGGCATGCAAACGAACTTGACTGGACATGGTGTGCAGGTAAAAACATGATTTAATCTTAACTACTTAAACTACTTAAAAAGCTACAAAAGGGTACAATCAAAAGGCGCTCACAGCGGAGGCACAACTTAACGCAGGGAACAAAACTAACACTAAGGCAGAACTATGGACATGAAACAAAAAAACACTTACTGTAACAAGAAACGAGCATGAAAAGAGCAGCATGAACTATGGCATGGACAGAGTAATCAGAGTAGCACATAGCAAGAACAGAGTATCATACAGAGTAATGTTGCCAGGCCGACTACCTGGCAACTACAGTCTTAAATAGTCTCTTCCTGATTAGTGACAGGTGTGTGAGTCCAAATGAGTCGTCATGGTGACAAAACAAACCAGGAAGCGCAAACAGGAACTAAAAGAGTCCAAAAACAACAGAACATAACCAAACAAAACATGACCACAGAACATGATGACAAGATGGCGGCGCCCTGATGGCAGCGGCTTGCAGACGCTCTTGGAAGTGTAGAGCAATTTGGCAAAAATACCCGTCAATTCTGTCAATTTCATGGCTGGCTCACAGCATGGACACTCCGTGGTCACATACGACCGACAGACAATTCTGGATGTGGATAGATCGGGCCCTTATAGACTGAAAGATGCATGTACGGTGGACCTCCTCGCTAGCATGGGAATACTTTGCGGGCTACATCGAGTGGCCTTTAAAGCAGCGGAGTGAAGTACCAGCGGGGACCGTCAATGGAGGAGACGTAAGCGGTGTGAGCGGAAGCAGAAGCGGGGATGCCGAGCGGGGCTAACAACAAAGCGAAAGGCTAATCCTCAAAGAAGCGCGAGTCCGGGTAAGGAGTCAGTTAAGCTAGAACTAGCCAGCGCCAGGCTGGATAATCCCTGCACACATAACAATTATCTTAGAATAATATACAACTCACATAATGTTTTTTCTGTTGTGACTGTGTCAGACGTAGACATGCATTCTACTGAGGTGGCAAACTATGATGCATTCAATTTATCGCAGCACCAAGCAAATAATCTGAAAATTCCCGTCATATGGTCGAAACTATTTAAAGAGCACAATGCATAATAAACGCAACATTATTAATATTGCTACTACGGAGAATTTCAACAAAAACTCGTCAAAACAGCCCACTACCTATAATACGGGCTTTTTAAACATAAGATCATTATCTTCCAAAACGTTATTAGTTAATGAGGTCATTAGAAACAACAATTTTGACGTTGTTGGTCTCGCCGAGACCTGGCTCAAACCAGACGATTTTTTTGCGCTAAATGAGGCATCCCCTCCTAACGATACGAATGCACATGTTGCCCGTCCTCTTAAAAGGGGAGGGGGTGTCGCACTAATATACAACAAAAACTTTAGCCTTACACCTAACCTAAATAATAAATATAACTCGTTTGAGGTGCTTACTATGAGGTTTGTCACACCGCTGCCTCTCCACCTGGCTGTTATCTACCACCCCCCAGCGCCCTATTCGGACTTTATCAGTGAATTCTCAGAGTTTGTTGCTGATCTAGTGACGCACGCCAACAATATAATCATAATGGGGGACTTTAATATCCATTTGAATACCGCATCGGATCCTCCGTGCGTGTTGCTCCAGACTATAATTGATAGCTGTGGTCTTACACAAATAATAAATGAACCCACGCATCGCAACGGTAATACGATAGATCTAGTGCTTGTCAGGGGTGTCACCACCTCTAAAGTTACGATACTCCCGTACACTAAAGTAATGTCCGATCATTACCTTATAAAATTTGAAGTTCTGACTCATTGTCAACAAACTAATAATGATAATAATAACTACTATAGCAGCCGCAACATTAATGCTGCCACAACAATGACTCTTGCTGACCTACTACCTTCGGTAATGGCACCATTCCCAAATTATGTGGGCTCTATTGATAACCTCACTAACAACTTTAACGACGCCCTGCGCGACACCATTGATAGTGTAGCACCGCTAAAGCTAAAAAGGGCCCCTAAAAGGCGTACCCCATGGTTTACAGAAAAAACTAAAGCCCATAAATTATCATGTAGAAAGCTGGAACGCAAATGGGGTGCGACTAAACTTGAGGTTTTCCATCAAGCATGGAGTGATAGTTTAAATACTTATAAACGCATGCTTACCTCAGCTAAAGCTAAATATTACTCAAATCTCATCCACCTCAACAAAAATGATCCTACATTTTTGTTTAGTACAGTAGCAGCGCTAACCCAACAAGGTACTCCTCCCAGTAGCTCCACCCACTCAGCAGATGACTTTATGAATTTCTTTAATAAGAAAATTGAAGTCATTAGAAAGGAGATTAAAGACAACGCATCCCAGCTACAACTGGGTTCTATTAACACAGATACGACTGTATATACGACGGATACCGCCCTCCAAAATAGTTTCTCTCTCTTTGATGAAATAACATTGGAGGAATTGTTAAAATGTGTAAATGGGACAAAACAAACAACATGTTTACTTGACCCAATTCCTGGGAAACTTATCAAGGAGCTTTTGGTATTATTAGGTCCATCAGTGTTAAATATTATAAACTTATCACTTTCCTCTGGCACTGTTCCCCTAGCATTCAAAAAAGCGGTTATTCATCCTCTACTCAAAAGACCTAACCTTGATCCTGATCTCTTGGTAAACTACCGGCCGGTGTCCCACCTTCCGTTTATCTCGAAAATCCTCGAAAAAATTGTTGAACAGCAGCTAAATGAACACTTAGCGTCTAACAATCTCTGTGAACCTTTTCAATCCGGTTTCAGGGCAAATCACTCTACGGAGACATCCATCCATCCATTTTCTACCGCTTATCCCTTATGGGGTTGCGGGGGGTGCTGGAGCCTATCTCAGCTACAATCGGGCGGAAGGCGGTGTACACCCTGGACAAGTCGCCACCTCGCAAAAATGACTAATGATCTATTGCTAACGATGGATTCTGATGCTTCATCTATGTTGCTGCTTCTTGATCTTAGCGCTGCTTTCGATACCGTCGATCATAATATTTTATTAGAGCGTATCAAAACGCGTATTGGGATGTCAGACTTAGCCTTGTCTTGGTTTAACTCTTATCTTACTGAAAGGATGCAGTGTGTCTCCCATAACAATGTGACCTCGGACTATGTCAAGGTAACGTGCAGAGTTCCCCAGGTTCTTGGCCCTGCACTCTGTAGTATTTACATGCTGCCGCTAGGTGACATCATACGCAAATACGGTGTTAGCTTTCACTGTTATGCTGATGACACCCAACTCTACATGCCCCTAAAGCTGACCAACACGCCGGATTGTAGTCAGCTGGAGGCGTGTCTTAATGAAATTAAACAATGGATAATAATAAAATAATAATGGATTAGATTTATATCGCGCTTTTCTATTGTTAGATACTCAAAGCGCTCACAGAGAAGTGGGAACCCATCATTCATTCACACCTAGTGGTGGTAAGCTACATTTGTAGCCACAGCTGCCCTGGGGTAGACTGACGGAAGCGAGGCTGCCAGTTTGCGCCTACGGCCCCTCCGACCACCACCTATCATTCATGTCCGCTAACTTTTTGCAACTCAACGCTAAGAAAACGGAAATGCTGATTATCGGTCCTGCTCAACACCGACATCTATTTAATAATTCCACCTTAACATTTGACAACCAAACAATTACACAAGGCGACTCGGTAAAGAATCTGGGTATTATTTTCGACCCAACTCTCTCGTTTGAGTCACACATTAAGAGTGTTACTAAAACAACTCTCTCGTTTGAGTCACACATTAAGAGTGTTACTAAAACAGCCTTCTTTCATCTCCGTAATATCGCTAAAATTCGTTCCATTTTGTCCACAAGCGACGCTGAGATCATTATTCATGCGTTCGTTACGTCTCGTCTCGATTACTGTAACGTATTATTTTGGGGCCTACCTATGTCTAGCATTAAAAGATTACAGTTGGTACAAAATGCGGCTGCTAGACTTTTGACAAAAACAAGAAAGTTTGATCATATTACGCCTATACTGGCTCACCTGCACTGGCTTCCTGTGCACCTAAGATGCGACTTTAAGGTTTTACTACTTACGTATAAAATACTACACGGTCTAGCTCCAGCCTATCTTGCTGATTGTATTGTACCATATGTCCCGACAAGAAATCTGCGTTCAAAGAACTCCGGATTATTAGTGATTCCCAGAGCCCAAAAAAAGTCTGCGGGCTATAGAGCGTTTTCTATTCGGGCTCCAATACTATGGAATGCCCTCCCGGTAAAAGTTAGAGATGCTACCTCAGTAGAAGCATTTAAGTCCCATCTTAAAACTCATTTGTATACTCTAGCCTTTAAATAGACCCCCTTTTTAGACCAGTTGATCTGCCGTTTCTTTTCTTTTCTTTTCTCCTCTGCTCCCCTCTCCCTTATGGAGGGGGAGTTGCACAGGTCCGGTGGCCACGGATGAAGTGCTGGTTGTCCAGAGTCGGGACCCGGGGTGGACCGCTAGCCTGTGCATCGGTTGGGGACATCTCTACGCTGTTGACCCGTCTCCGCTCGGGATAGTTTCCTGCTAGCCCCACTATGGACTGGACTTTCGCTGATGTGTTGGATCCGCTGTGGACTGGACTTTCACAATATTATGTCAGACCCACTCGACATCCATTGCTTTCGGTCTCCCCTAAGGGGGGGGGGGTTACCCACATATGCGGTCCTCTCCAAGGTTTCTCATAGTCATTCACATTGACGTCCCACTGGGGTGAGTTTTCCTTGCCCGTATGTGGGCTCTGTACCGAGGATGTCGTTGTGGCTTGTACAGCCCTTTGAGACACTTGTGATTTAGGGCTATATAAATAAACATTGATTGATTGATTGATTGATTGTGTGTTATACTCAGTGGTTAACTTACTCACCATTGTGTGTTACACTCAATGGTTAACTTACTCACCATTGTGTTATACTCGATGGTTAACTTACTCACCATTGTGTTATACTCAATGGTTAACTTATTCACCATTGTGTTATACTCAATGGTTAACTTACTCACCATTGGGTTATACTCAATGGTTATGTTGTGGAATTTTTGACCTTTTGAACTATATATCTTGTCTATTAAGAATGTCTGCTCATTTTCATTTCTCTTCTATTTTGTGCCATTGAATGGACAAAAATATGCGATGAGGTGGCGACTTGTCCAAGGTTTACCCCGCCTTCCGCCCGATTGTAGCTGAGATAGGCTCCAGCGCCCCCCGCGACCCCGAAGGGAATAAGCGGTAGAAAATGGATGGATGGATGGATGGATGAATGGACCAGTTGTGAGACAAAAGTGAATATGGAGTTATGCCAACCTGTCTACAGAATGTTTAGATTGTCCAAATATGACTAAGAGATACGAGGTTGTTTTGGAACAGACAAGCCAAGTGTTATATTCAATGGTTAACTTACTCACCATTGTGTGTTATACTCAATGGTTAACTTACTCACCATTGTGTGTCATACTCAATGGTTAACTGGACATCTTTATGTGCTTGACGCCTCAATCATTGGTATGTGTTCATCTACAAAACCTTTCTGGGCATCACCCCATTTTATCTGTATTGTATTTTTTACAAAGAAACAAGAAAGTCACAATCTTCGTTCAATGAATGTTCTGCAATTTGTCGTCCCCAAAGTAAGAACTGAACTGGGCAAGAAAGCATTTAGGTTTTCAGCAGCGAAGGCTTGGAATAACCTACAATCCAATATTCAACTTCAAACCCTTGTTACATTGAATGAGTTTAAAGCTTCTGTGAAAGGATTGCAGTCTACCTTGTCTGTATGCACATGTGTTATGTCAGCAAGTTTTAATGTAGTAAATGTCATGTTTTATGTGTTGTTTACTGTTTTTAATGTAACCTTGCTGCTGCCCTCTTGGCCAGGTCTCCCTTGGAAAAGAGATCTTTGATCTCAATGGGATTTTTACCTTGTTAAATAAAGAAAAAAGAAAACTGTAACATCTCAGAGCAGGGAAGTCTTTATCAACAGCTGTTTATTTGAAGTCTTAAAGAAGTCAACTATGTGTGCAGTGCAAGGTGAAATGCAGTTATGTCATCTTCTTGTCAATAACACACACATCACACTTTTGCGTGTGGTTGCTTCCTTATTTGTCATTATTCAAAGCTGATGTTATTGTGTAGCAGCGGCAGCTGAACTCAATGTGACAACGTGTCATAGTTACGTCAGTCAGCTGGAATTAAAAATACAAATAGTTGTGTCGTTAGTCCAGAATCTTCACGGTCCTCATGGACGACATAATTAGGAACCAGTACTAAAAAAAATGGTACTTGGTATGCATCCCTAATCTTCACCACTAAACCTTTGAAATATGCTGACATATGTGCTGCCAAAGATAAATAAACAGTAGCCATATTGAATGTTTGCCTTCATTTGACCACGTGAGGTAAGGAGGACGGCCTCTAGGTCACATGGTTACACCCCAGCAATTACATTGTTGATGATTGATGAGCATTCATTTTTAAATGGACGTGTTAAAAAGCAAGTATATCTCCATCTTTAGTCATAAATGTGGCCCCCGGATGAACATGTGTCACAAACATTGTATTAGATCAGGGGTCACCAACCTTTTTGAAACCAAGAGCTACTTCTTGGGTACTGATTAATGCGAAGGGCTACCAGTTTGATACACACTTAAATAAATTGCCAGAAATAGCCAATTTGCTCAATTTACCTTTAACGTTATTATTAATAATTAATGATATTTGTACTTAATTGAACGGTTTAAAAGAGGAGAAAACACGAAAAAAATTCAATTTCGACTCTTTAAAATTTAAAATTCAACTGAAAAAAAGAAGAGAAAAACTTAAAAAAAGAATTTATGGAACATCATTAGTAATTTTTCCTGATTAAGATTAATTTTAGAATTTTGATGACTTGTTTTAAATAGGTTAAAATCCAATCTACACTTTGTTAGAATATATAACAAATTGGACCAAGCTATATTTCTAACAAAGACAAATCATTATTTCTTCTAGAATTTCCAGAACAAAAATTTGAAAAGAAATTCAAAAGACTTTGAAATAAGATTTAAATTTGATTCTACAGATTTTCTAGATTTGACAGAATAATTTTTTTGAATTTTAATCATAATAAGTTTGAAGAAATATTTTACAAATATTCTTCGTTGAAAAAACAGAAGCTAAAATGAAGAATTAAATTAAAATGTATTTATTATTCTTTACAATAAAAAAAAAAAATTCTTTAACATTGTTTTAAATTGTCAGGAAAGAAGAGGAAGGAATGTAAAAGGTAAAAAGGTATATGTGTTTAAAAATCCTAAAATCATTTTTAAGGTTGTATTTTTTCTCTAAAATTGTCTTTCTGAAAGTTATAAGAAGCAAAGTAAAAAAAATAATGAATTTATTTAAACAAGTGAAGACCAAGTCTTTAAAATATTTTCTTGGATTTTCAAATTCTATTTGATTTTTGTCTCTCTTAGAATTAAAAATGTCGGGCAAAGCGAGACCAGCTTGCTAGTAAATAAATACAATTTAAAAAATAGAGGCAGCTCACTGGTAAGTGCTGCTATTTGAGCTGTTTTTAGGACAGGCCGGCGGGCTACTCATCTGGCCCTTACGGGCTACCTGGTGCCCGCGGGCACCACGTTGGTGACCCCTGTATTAGATGATATGTGGATGTTGTGCTTACTTGGACTGTGATGAAGCTGTGAGGACTCACATGCTTTGTCTTCATGCTCTTCAGTCTTCACAGAGACAACAGTCATGACATCATCCTCCTCCTGCCCTACAGGACACTCTCCCTCATCTTCCTCTTTAAAATAAGGGGGCTGTGGATCCTCCTCGTCCCCTTTAAAATGTGAGAGCTGTGGATCCTCTAAAGTGAAACTGTCCCCCTGCAGATGAGGGAGACATTCTTCTATGTGTCCAATCAGCTGATGGATGTCTACAGGACACAAACAAAACACATTTTAACTCCTACATGCTAAATATTAAATCGTACATGAAATATAGGGCTGTGGCTATTGAACATTTTATTAATCAAGTGTTCTACTGGAAATGTTTTCGATTAATCGAGTAACTGGATAAAACATAGTGTTGCTTGGTTAAAGACGAATTTAAGCGACTTTAAGACATTTCACTTAATAATGAACGGCCAATTGGTTTGAGATGGTATGAGATCAAGATGTCATCTTTAGATCAGGCTTTGTTTTTTCCACAATCACTGCCACATTAAAAAGTTAAAGTACCAATGATTGTCACACACACACTAGGTGTGGCCAGATTGTTCTCTGCATTTGACCCATCACCCTTGATCACCCCCTGCGAGGTGAGGGGAGCAGTGAGCAGCAGCGGTGGCTGCGCCCGGGAATCATTTTTACGGTGATTTAACCCCCAATTCCAACCCTTGATGCTGAGTGCCAAGCAGGGAGGTAATGGGTCCCATTTTTATAGTCTTTGGTACAACAATTACAAATTACAATATTGTTTTTAATATTGTTTTTAACATGGCTGTGCAGCACTTTGGAAACATTCTTGTTGTGTAAATGTGCTATATAAATAAAGTGGATTGAATTGGTATGACTCAGTCGGGGTTTAAACTCTCAACCTACCCATTTCAGGGCGGACACTCTAACCACTAGGCCACTGAGTAGGTGGATGTAGTAGGTGTTGTAGTAGGTTAATGGCTGCACCAATATGAAGGAAATAACAGGTCAGTATAGCTTCTACACACATAAATAACTTGTCAAACCTGCCAGCTAGCAGGCTAGGTTTACAGCGTCAGTTACCATGGTAACTGACTCTCACTTTGTCTTACCTCTCTTATTTACATACTCAGGAGTTTGCACTTAACCTGCTCTCTGGAATATTCCCCCGGTGACTGTGTGAGTTTTGTGTAAACATGTTGATACACATTGTTACAAACTGAGAGGAACATCAACCTCTCATAAATATTGTCTGGTTTTTATGAACAACATAGAACAATCAACAATTAATCTTCCTATAGACAATCTATTGAAGAATAGTGTTAATAATAAATATAAAGTTAGTAAAGATGTGAGAGGAAGAAGTAAACAAACCTGTTGTGTGTAACACAACTTGATGTTGTCGCTCCTTCTCCTCTTTTGTTGGACAAAGTTCCTCCTCGTACTCTGCTATGGTTCTTTCGCACATTTTCACACAATCACAACACTTTACACTCACACTTGATCTCTGCTTAGCGATGTGTTTTCATCACTTCTTTGTTAGCAGCTAACAAGCTAAGATAGCATCAAAGTGCACTCAGACTAATATACAAACAGTTATTAATTAATAGAGTGTAATAAAGGACATATATGTGTACATGGACGCACAGATTAAGAACACTGCACTAACGTCTTCACCGTCAGACGCCATCTTGCTTTATCCTCGCCGTGTTTGCTTCGCACGCAGTCTTGTCAGATCTCGCGAGAGAAACAAGTAACCAGCTCTTTTCCAGATCTCGCGAGAGAAATAAGTACAACCAGCTCCCACCCCCGGTAAAACTATCTAATTATATACTATTTACTTATTCTGAAAATAAAAGTCAACTTGTCCATTTCAAATTTTCAAAACAAAGACATACAATTTATTTTCGTAAACATATTCAAATATTTAACAACGTATTGAAACAACAGTGGCATAAGGAAAGAAAAAAAAGAAACAAAATAAATATTACACTCATGATATTATGTTTGTCTTTGATGCTAATCGTTTTTATAATGTGTTTTAGATAGTGGGAGGTTTTCATGTTCTTTTTAAATTTCCTTTGGCATTATATTTATATATATTACACTTTTATGCAGATGACTGCCAAATTTATATGCCAATTTCAAAAGGCCACGGCCCCCTGACACCCCTTCTCAACTGTAAAGGCTTGGTCAGCCCAGAATGTTTTAATATTGAATGAGGGAAAAACGGAAATGTCAGTCACGTGAGCTCTGGAAAAACCAGCTTCCCGGTTGCAGCCAAAAACTTAAAACCAGACTCACCAACATCATCATCAAGGAGGGTGACTCCCTCATTACAGACAAAATGGAGGTAGCAAGCAGACTTAACGCCTTTTTCACCAGCATAGCCGCAACTCTTGTCAACAAGCTGTCCCACCACTCTGGTCGCTTTGGTGTAGAACACATTACAGCCTTCTACAGAAAGCTAGGAGTATCAAACAATGATTTCAAATTAGAAATGGTCACAGCTGATGAGATGCTCAAAAAATTGAGCGCGCTCCACCCAAACAAGGCCACCGGCCTTGATAATATTCCCTCCAGATTCCTAGGGACTCTGCCTCCATCATTGACCCGATCATCACGCACATAATAAACCTATCAATTACACAAGGCCAAGTACCAAAAGATTTTAAGATAGCAAGAGTAACTCCCCTCTTTAAAAAAGGAAGCAAATTGGAACCTGGCAACTACCGACCTGTTTCTATTCTCAGTTCCATTTCGAAAGTAATGGAGAAAATAGTTTATGAACAAATCGATAGTTACCTTGCCACTAATAAACTCATGTACAAATTCCAATCCGGCTTCAGAACTAACCACTCCACTGACACATGCCTTCTCTATCTGAGCGACCACATCAAACATGAGGTGGACGCGGGCAAATACTGCGGCATGGTCATGCTGGACCTTCAGAAGGCCTTTGACACCGTTAACCACGCTATACTGTTGGATAAGCTCAGAGCAATCGGATTTAACAAAACCTCATGGAGCTGGATGCAATCTTACTTGGAGGGGAGGGAGCAGGTGGTAGAGGTGAACGGCACCGTGTGTCCCCCCCCCCCCCTCTCGGTGAGCTGTGGAGTCCCCCAAGGCAGTATATTAGGGCCTTTACTGTTCCTAATATACATCAACGACATGTCATCAGCATGCGACTGTTAATTGTTTTTGTTTGCGGATGACTCTGCCTTGCTGGTATCAGACAAGGACAAGTCACAGGTGGAGAAAATCATACATTTAAGACTCACATTGAAAACATAAATTAAAAGTCATCTGCGGTAAAAAGGTGAGTTTTAAGCCGTGCTCTAAAAGAGTCCAGAGTGGTGGCGGACTTAATACTCAGGGGGAGCTTATTCCACAACCTAGGTGCCATCACTGAGAAAGCACGGTCTCCCCTTGTCACTAGGTTTGACCGTGGGACCTTCAGGGTCATCTGGTTGTCTGATCTAAGGCAACGACCCAGCCTGGAGCTGGTGGGTTGGTCCAGGAGATCTTTAAAGGCCTACTGAAATGAATTTTTTTTATTTAAACGGGGATAGCAGATCTATTCTATGTGTCATACTTGATCATTTCGCGATATTGCCATATTTTTGCTGAAAGGATTTAGTATAGAACAACGACGATAAAGATTGCAACTTTTGGTATCTGATAAAAAAAAGGCTTGCCCCTACCGGAAGTAGCGTGACGTAGTCAGTTGAACATATACGCAAAGTTCCCTATTGTTTACAATGATGGCCGCATGAAGTGAGAGAGATTCGGACCGAGAAAGCGACAATTTCCCCATTAATTTGAGCGAGGATGAAAGATTTGTGGATGAGTAAAGTGCAAGTGAAGGACTAGTGGGGAGTTGAAGCTACTCAGATAGGGAAGATGCTGTGAGAGCCGGGGGTGACCTGATATTCAGCTGGGAATGACTACAACAGTAAATAAACACAAGACATATATATACTCTATTAGCCACAACACAACCAGGCTTATATTTAATATGCCACAAATTAATCCTGCATAAAAACACCTGCGTGTTTGTTACGCTAGCTCCTAGCTCCTCTGCTAGCTCCTAGCTCCATAGAACACGCCAATACAATTCAAACACCTGATCAACACACACAATCACTCAGCCCAAAAGACCGTTTACCTAACCCAAGGTTCATAAAGCTTATATATTTTTAAAAAGTTACGTACGTGACGCGCACATACGGTCAAGTTATCGAATGTTTAGCAGCCAAGGCTGCATACTCACGGTACCTGATATTCAGCTGGGAATGACTACAACAGTAAATAAACACAAGACATATATATACTCTATTAGCCACAACACAACCAGGCTTATATTTAATATGCCACAAATTAATCCTGCATAATAACACCTGCGTGTTTGTTATGCTAGCTCCTAGCTCCTCTGCTAGCTCCTAGCTCCATAGAACACGCCAATACAATTCAAACACCTGATCAACACACACTATCACTCAGCCCAAAAGACCGTTCACCTAACCCAAGGTTCATAAAGCTTATATATTTTTAAAAAGTTACGTACGTGACGCGCACGTACGGTACGGTACGTGTTATGCTAGCTCCTAGCTCCTCTGCTAGCTCCTAGCTCCATAGAACACGCCAATACAATTCAAACACATGATGAACACACACAATCACTCAGCCCAAAAGACCGTTCACCTAACCCAAGGTTCATAAAGCTTATATATTTTAAAAAAGTTACGTACATACGCAAAAAAAAGCCAAAGCTGCATACTCACAGTAGCACGTCTGCGTCTTTGTCATCCAAATCAAAGTAATCCTGGTAAGAGTCGGTGTTGTCCCAGTTCTCTACAGGCGTCTGTGTATCCAAATCAAAAGTCCTCCTGGTTAGAGTCTCTGTTATCCGAGTTCTTCCATCTTGACTGCATCTTTCGGGAATGTAAACAAAGAAGCGCCGGCTGTGTACTGTTGTGGCTGACTACGTTCGAAAAATACGTCCATTTCGCACCGACAACTTTCTTCTTTGCTTGCTCGGCTTCCTTCTCCATAATGCAATGAACATGATTGAAACAGATTCACGAACACAGATGTCCAGAATACTGTGGAATTATGAAATGAAAACAGAGCTTTTTCGTATCGGCTTCAATGTGGAAGGCATACCCGTGTTCGCCGGGCTACGTCACACGCATACGTCATCCTCAGAGGCGTTTCGAACCGGAAGTTTAGCGGCAAATTTAAAATGTCACTTTATAAGTTAACCCGGCCGTATTGGCATGTGTTATAATGTTAAGATTTCATCATTGATATATAAACTATCAGACTGCGTGGTCGGTAGTAGTGGGTTTCAGTAGGCCTTTAATATAAGCTGGGGCGAGACCATTGAGCGCTTTGAAGACGAACATGACGATCTTAAATTTCACTCTACGCTTCACTGGGAGCCAGTGAAGGGAGGAGAGGATGGGAGAAATATGTTCCCTCATTTTTGCGCCTGTCACCAGCCTGGCAGCCGCATTTTGTACTAGCTGCATGCTATGGATGGTCTTGTTGGTGACCCCAGCATAAAGGGCATTGCAATAGTCCAGTCTAGAAAAAATAAGCATTAACACGACCCTCCGTAGGTCACTGGGGGAGAGGAAAGACTTGATCTTGGCTATGGTGCGTAGTTGGAAAAAACAGGATTTCACCACAGATTTCACTTGTTTGTCAAACTTGAGGTCTGGGTCGAATATGACCCCAAGGTTTTTGACATGGGGTTTTTGAAGAGTGGCCAAACTTCCCAAATTCTTTCTGATCTGACTGACCGAGGTGGAGTTGCCAAACAGAAGAATTTCACTCTTGGTGTCATTGAGCTGCAGGAAGCTTTGTAACATCCACTCTTTTATGTCCCGCAAGCAGTCTTTCAAAAGGTCCAGCCCAGAGGGATCGTCTGTCTTGAGTGGAAGATAGATTTGAGTATCGTCAGCGTAGCAGTGAAAGGAAATTTTATGGCAATGAATGACTTGGCTGAGGGGGAGCATGTAGATGGAGAACAGGATGGGACCCAGTATTGAGCCCTGGGGGACCGCACAGGTGAGGTTGACACAGCGGGAGGAATGGTTTGCTATGTTCACAGAGAAGGTTCTGTTGTTGAGGTATGACGTAAACCAGGACAGGGCTGTGTTGGTGATGCCGACCCCATGTTGGAGGCGGTCCAGGAGATCAGTATGGTCTATAGTATCGAACGCTGCACTGAGGTCCAGGAGAACCAGTGCAGCACATTTCCCAGAGTCAGTGATGAGGAGAAGGTCGTTTAATACCTTCAAGAGGGCGGACTCAGTGCTGTGGCCGGCCCTAAATCCGGACTGAAATTTTTCCAGTATGTTGTTGTGGTGGAGATATGGCTGCAGCTGACTGAGGATGGCCTTTTCTAACAGTTTAGACAGAAATGGTAATTTTGAGATGGGTCTGTAGTTGCTGGGGTGAGTGGGATCTAGGTTGGCTTTCTTAAGAAGGGGTTGGACTACTGCTTCTTTTAGGCATGATGGGACTATACCTGTGGCCAGGGAACAGTTGATGATGGACAGGATGTGGGGACCTACTGCATCAAAAACCTCCTTAAGGAGGAGGGCAGGGACGGGGTCCTGAGGGGATGTGGCTGGTCTCAAGGCGGCGGCCATCTTAGAGAGGGATGAAAGGGAGATGGGGCTGAACATGGAGAAAGTGGATGAGCAACTCAGAGTAAGAGCTAAGTCCCGGGTGGGAGGTGGGATGTTACTTCTGATGGTGTTTACTTTATCTGAGAAAAACAACAGAAACTCTTCACACTTTGTAGGGGATGCATCCTGGATAACAGTGGTGGGGGGGGGGGACCACAGAATTGATGGTTCTGAATAGAATTCTGGAGTTTGGAGCATTTGCAATGAGACTGGCAAAGAACTTGTCTCTCTCAGCTTTAACCACCCGGTGGTAGCTCTTCATGTTGACGTTACCAGTTCACCTCCAAGGACTCGATGTATCATCACAAGTCCTTCAGCAATGATGAATGTAGGTATTATCAATCACAGGGAAGGTATTTATTATTATTTTTAAGTACTAGGCGCCTTCGTTTTAGCTGGAAAAGGGCGAGAATAGCCTACATCTTCCTCCAGAAGAGAACATGTCTGTGACCTCAGATGATCCAGAAACTGGAACCTCCCACTAGGGGTGTTGCTAAGCATAAAGCTCGACTAGGACACAGCCCCCACTATAATTACTTTGGACCCCTCCAAAACACACACTTACACACACACACACACACACACACACACACACACACACACACACACACACACACACACACACACACACACACACACACACACACACACACATTTGTCTCTGCTTCAAGGGAAATAATTATGACATGTAGTCTCTTCTCAAGGATAGGGCTTCAAGGATAGTGCTATCACTTCTGCATTCCGAAGTCCAAATTAGGGCCTCTTCCCTATGAGGAGTGATCCAGCCCACCTGCGAATGTCAAACTAAGGGGTCTTATCTTATTATGTGCTCAAACTGAAATACTACTATTTACTTAAACTTGGTCGTTGGCTTTCTCCAAGGTGAATATAAACCTTCACCATAAGCAAAACATAATATGAGTTAATTAATTCACTTCAGTATCTAATGGTGCATCACAATTGGTGTTTTGTAGAAAGAATGTTGTTCCTGTTTTGCGTGGGCCTTGTGTGTCCTCACCCAGCCAGTCTCTGGTAAACAATGTCCCATCATGCTGACATCCACAGAATGTGAGGGCTCATAAAACACCACATAAACATACATACGCCAGCCCCTGGGGTCCACTTCCCAAGTGTCTCCTATCTTGGGGAGTTGTGAAGAAGTTGTAACGGACGGGACACTGACGGCCAAGTGGGGGGGGGGGGGGGTCAGTATTTTGGTCAGCACTAGGGCTCCAAAATTGTAAAGTGACTGACACCGTGTAAGAGAGATATAGCACCATCTGTGTCCTATTTGATACGATGACATTCAGCAAATTTTCAAGGTCCAACTTTCAGACAAGGGTCGATGACATCAAATGGAAGTATACATGTGACCTGGCTCCTCACAGGAACTGCAGTCTTGTTCTAGTACTTTGAATAAAGTTCTTCTAGGACTGTGGATTAGTCCGCCCCTGATACTGGGGCACATCCAGTGATGCTGGTAGCGTGTTACTTAGTAACGCAATGCTCTGATATGACCACCTTTTTCAGTAACAAGTAAAGCGTTACTATTTTCAAACCACTAATCCAAGTTAAAATCTTTGTGTTTGTCCTAAATGAAAACATGCAATATTTACTTTATTCCTGCCTCTCCGGGAGTGATGTCAAGCATCCTGTTTGGGTCCCACATCAACCTTAAGAAAGTCAATGACTTCACCATAAAAGTGGGTGACATTGTTATCACCAGGAAAGATGAGGTCACCTACCTAGGTTCCATTCTAGAGGCTAACCTTTCCTGTGATAAAATGGCAACCAAGGTAATCAAAAAGGTTAACCAACGAACGAGATTTCTCTACAGAATCTCCTCTCTGGTCAACAAAAGCACCTTGAGGATTCTGGCGGGAACTCTCGTTCAACCCTTTTTCGATTACGCATGCACTTCCTGGTACCCTAGCACCTCCAAAACCCTCAAATCTAAACTCCAAACATCTCAGAACAAGCTAGTCAGGTTACTTCTAGACCTCCACCCCAGATCCCACCTCACTCCTACCCACTTCTCTAAAGTGGGCTGGCTCAAGGTGGAGGACAGAGTTAAAGAACTTGCACTGAGCCTAGTCTATAAAATCCGCTACACCTCCCTGATACCAAAGTATATGTCAAACTACTTCCTTAACGTAAATGACCGCCATAACCACAACACCAGGGGGAGCTCCACTAACCACGTTAAACCCAGATTCCGAACTAACAAAGGTCTTAACTCATTCTCTTTCTATGCCACATCAATGTGGAATGCACTCCCAACAGGTGTAAAAGAAAGGGCATCTCTATCCTCCTTCAAAACCGCAATAAAAGTTCACCTCCAGGCAGCTACAACCCTAAACTAACACCCTCCCCGGATTGTTAATAATCAAATGTAAACAATCAAATGCAGATACTTTTTCTCATGACTTCTGATCTCTCTCTCTCTCTCTCTCTCTCTCTCTCTCTCTCTCTCTCTCTCTCTCTCTCTCTCTCTCTCTCTCTCTCTATCTATATATATATATATATATATATATATATATATATATATATATATATATATATATATATATATGTCCACTACTTGATGTCCATATCCAACCCCCCCCCCCTCCTCCACACCCCTGATTGTAAATAATGTCAATAATTCAATGTGATTATCTTTTGTGATGACTGTATTATGATGATAGTATATCTGATAGTATATTTCTGTATCATGAATCAATTTAAGTGGACCCCGACTTAAACAAGTTTAAAAACTTATTTGGGTGTTACCATTTAGTGGTCAATTGTACGGAATATGTACTTCACTGTGCATCCTACTAATAAAAGGCTCAATCAATCAATCAATCAATCAATCAATGTCACGTTGCAGCAGGAGGATGTGTCACGTGTAATACATACTAAGCATGTGTGCAGCAATCATGAACATTACAACACAAACCACAACAAGGTCTGATCTACTATGACAGGTCATGACACTTATTTTGTTCTAGCTTTGATTTATGGTACTATGTGTTATTGTGCCACGTGTAAGTGTGTGTGTGTGTGTGTGTGTGTGTGTGTGTGTGTGTGTGTGTGTGTGTGTGTGTGTGTGTGTGTGTGTGTGTGTGTGTGTTTTGGTGCAAACATGGTGCTTGTATTGTGAATCAATATCCTGTGATTCCTGGGCAAAAGGTTGGCTTACTGATGATGTAATAGCAAAAAACAACATTTTCGTGGTTCTTGTTTTGGTTAAAGATTCATCTTTAAGTATTTTTCTGACGTGTTTCTGCTGTATTGCTTTGTTTCTTCTGCCTGTCTCACTTTGCTAGATGCATCATATTCAGACTAATGTCTGGCCTTACTTAGAGTGTGTTTACTTTTCCTAACTAAGAGTTTCCCGCTTATCTCCAACCCTTCCTTCCCCCGTGCATTCCTGAGCTAAGATAAAAGTTGGAAGCGCAAATACTTGGATCTTCAAGTACCACCATCATGAACAGCATTAAAATACAGTAGCATAGTAGACCTTAATTATTGATTAAAAACAAGGAAGACACATTATGTAACAAGTATATTTAATATTTTTAGTTACTCTAACATTACACACAGTTTGAACAGTAACACTGTGTTTGCATGTAGGAAAATAAAACACTGTACTTAAATAATGAAATAATATTTGGCATACCACTAGGTGATGCCCGCGTACCACTAGTGGTACACGTACCACAGTTTTAGAATCCCTGCACGATCGGTTCAGGAAGACATGATCAATGCATGCGTGTGCAAAGACAACGTCACTTCCTTTTTACTTGTTTTACGTCAGTTATGTTCCTGCATGTTGTCACTACCATAGTTTTCTTTTTAGTCATCTTTATTTGAATAATAATGTCACATAAAAGATGACATGCTGATCATTTAAAAATAAGTAAGTGGCTTGTTTAAAAAAAACAAATCAACATTTAAAAAATAAATGACATGATAGGAGTCAGTGGCGCCCCCTTACGTCATTCATTGCAATGACAGAAGAGTGAAAGTGATTGAAATTGTGGCCATTATACTCCCTGATTTTTTACATCCACCCCTTGTTCATGTTTATATTCTTGTTCCCTTTTACTCCTATGTAAGATAGTTTTTATACAAAACATGAATACAATATTCAAATATCACAAAATGTGAGGTTTCAGAAGCAGCTTTGTAAAAACAATTGTAAGTCCAGGAAGTGACGTAGTCTTCCTGTACTTATGGAGTAGTGACATTGGAATATGTTTGATTGATTTCATGGCAGCACGTCCCCTAAACGTTAAAACATCATCGACACCATTGAACCAGCAGTGGAAACGTGGCTTTATTTACTATCAAGTTCCTATTTTTAATTGTTGAAATGTTAAATTAGCATGTGGCGATATTTGTACATGGGATCACGTCTGCGCCGAGTGGATGCGCAGAGGGTTGAAACAGCGCTTGTGTCTTTACTTGAACATCATTATCCAGCACCATCTGCTGGTCACATTGTGTACCACAGTCACTTCAACTGCATGTCATGACACCTACTAACTCCTATGTCACTCAAAAGTGCACATTTGAACCATTTCTATATCCAGCATTTAAATGTTAATGATGTTGTATTATCCCCAGCTAGCAAAGTTAACTGCCTTTTTTCTGCTGTTTTGCAAGACCCGTGTCACGTGACTTCAAACTTGACACCTCATTGGCTGCTTCTGAGACAGGCTCCATGCTTTTAGTCTTTTAACGGAAGTGAGTCTTGCTTTTTCAAGCAGCACATTTTTCAGCACTGCATTTTTTAACTGAGTTTTTATGCACTGAATTTTCAACTAACTGTATCGTTTCGGTTCGAAAAGCATTCTAAAAAAGATCATTTCTGAATCCAAATACACAAAAACAGGTACCAACAAGAAAGAAAAGTAGGTTTTGTATTATAGGATCCCAACCTAAGAGGAGTTTTGAGACAAGAAAACAAATAAAAGCCTTGAAATTAATATAAGAAAAGTCCAATTAAATCTCATTGAAATAAAGTGTCCTGGTTTAAGAGGACACGTTTAAATGTCAGCAGCAACATGAAAATAACTGACCTTCAACTATGGTGTTTTTATAGATGAACATGACTATAGGACATACACACAATAAACATGATTATAGGACATACACACAATAAACATGATTATAGGACATACACACAATAAACATGATTATAGGACATACACACAATAAACATGATTATAGCACATACACACAATAAACATGATTATAGGACATACACACAATAAACATGATTATAGGACATACACACAATGAACATGATTATAGGACATACACACAATAAACATGATTATAGGACATACACACAATAAACATGATTATAGCACATACACACAATAAACATGATTATAGGACATACACACAATAAACATGATTATAGCACATACACACAATTAACGTGATTATAGGACATACACACAATAAACATGATTATAGGACATACACACAATAAACATGATTATAGGACATACACACAATAAACATGATTATAGCACATACACACAATAAACATGATTATAGGACATACACACAATAAACATGATTATAGGACATACACACAATGAACATGATTATAGGACATACACACAATAAACATGATTATAGGACATACACACAATAAACATGATTATAGGACATACACACAATAAACATGATTATAGGATATGCACACAAACATTATTATAAGGACATAAACAAAATAAACATTATTATAGGACATACACAAAATAAACATGACTATAGGATATACACACAAACATGATTATAGGACATACACACAATAAACATGATTATAGGACATACACACAATAAACATGATTATAGGACATACACACAATAAACATGATTAGATTTAGATTTTTATTAAGGATCCCCATTAGCTGGTTGCCACAACAACCCACTAGTCTTCCTGGGGTCCACAATTCAATACAATTACAAGTAAAAGCATATAATTATAACTACACAATACAGAAAAAAATAAAAGCATCAAAAAGAAAACAAGCAAACAATTTACAGTCACAGAATAATAATTACCATATAAATATAACTACACAATATAAAACCAAACAAATCATCAACGAGCAAACTAATTTAAAGACTCAGATCAAATATGACTTTCTTTTTAAAAACCTGTTTACTTTCAATGCTGGTGAGAATTTGAGGCAGGTTATTCCAGAGCGATAAAGATCTATAAATAAAAGATTTCCGCAAAGCATTCTTCCTGGGATGAGGGAGTACAAAATGCTCCTCACTGGATGCCCTGGTATTGTGATTATGTATAGTGCTACTGTGAACTATTTGGACCATGAGAAAAGCAGGAGTTTTACTACCGGTTAGTGATTTGAGCAATATAAGAGTATTAGCTGACAACCTGTTCTGCACTGTTAGCCAGGAAAGAGAAGCATGCATTTGGTTCACATTGGTTCTTAGTGAACAACCAAGAACCAGCCTTGCTGCCCTATTCTGGACAATCTGGAGCTTACTGATCTCACCACTTGCAGCAGACGCCCAGACTGTAGAACAATAGTCAAGATGACACAAGACTAAACTCTTAACAATCTGACAAAGAAGAGGTGGATCAACAAAAGCAGCACATTTCCTGGAAATACCAACAGCCCTTCCCATCTCTGTAACTATATCCATCTATCCATTTTCTACCGCTTGTCCCTTTTGTGGTCACGGGGGTCGCTGGAGCCTATCTCAGCTACAATCGGGCGGAAATATGACAAACAGGCACTGATATGATACCAGCAGTCATTTTCAGTAACTTACTATCCAGGTTGTCTACACCAGCTACTTTGTTGTCCGGAAGAGAGTGTAGTAACCTCTCAAACTCACTGACTTCAACCTGATGAAAATTGAATTCACAGCCCTTATTATCCATTATAATATTCCTAATGAGGTCAGCTGATTTGTTGTTATTGGATATATGCATACCATGCCTTAATTGAGATACCTTGTCAACACAATAGTTAATAAAATGATTGGCAATGTCACATGGCTTAGTGAGTACCAACCCATTTGATTCCACAAAAGGTGTACAGACATTGTTCTTTCTACCCATGATTTCATTCAAAACATTCCATAAGTTTTTGTTATCATATCTCACATCATATAACCTCTGTTTGTAATATTCCCTTTTTTCAGTTTGTTTAACTTTGTGACCTGGTTTCTTAAGGAACAGTACTTATGCCTGTCATCAATTAAACCTGAGTTGACGGAGGCTTTTTTAGCCATGTCTCTTTCTGTCATTAAACTCCTAAGTCCATTATCAATCCATGGGGCAGACTTAGTTTTGACTGAAAACTTTTTCAAAGGGGCATGCTTGTCCACAACACTCATGTACATTAACATAAATAAGTCCAGTGCAGCCTCAGGGTCTTCCTCACTGCACACCTCATTCCAATTTAAACAGGATATTTCATCAATAAAACATTCTTCATCAAATCTCTTATAAGACCTTGTAAAAATAATTTTCGCTTTAGGTTTAGGAACCCTTGTCCTTCTAGTGACTGCTATTATATTGTGGTCAGTAAAACCTACAGGAACCGAGACTGTTTTGGAGCATTGGTCAGGAACATTTGTATAAATATGATCAATGCATGTAGCTAAAATAATACCATCACTATTACTACCTATTCTCGTGGGAGGGGCAACAATTTGGGACAGATTGCAATCATTTTAAATGGATAGTAACTTATTTTTGTTTGTACACCCCTGTCCCAGCCAGTCAACATTCATATCACCCAGTAAATAGATGTCTCTATTCTCATCTGATATCCTGTCAAACATCTCACATAACTCCTTCAGATACAGAGCATCAGCACTAAGAGGCCTATAGAAACAGCATACTATAATTGGTTTCAAATACCTGCACACAAATAGCTTCAATGCTCTCCCTCATCAAATCATTACGCACTTTGATAGATAAATGATTCTGAACATAAATAGCCACCCCACCCCCAAACCTGTTCCTATCGTTCCTAAAAATTGAGAACCCCTCAATGGCTACAACTGAATCAGAAAAGGAATCATCAAGGTGGGTCTCAGAAATGGCAAAGATAATAATGAAATGATCTCTGATAATACACTCTACTTCCTGATACTTATTACGCAGGCTGCATACATTCATGTGAGCTAACACCAGGCCCCTATGAAGGCCCAGCTTAGTGCAGGACATAACAGTACTGGAAGTAGTCATGACACAGGCCAAACCAAGATGCTAAACACCCACGAATGCCCATTCTAAAAAAGCTAGGGGGTAACCTTTGGGTCCCGATACAGCTGTCCATTTATAAAGTTAAAGTAGCAATGATTGTCACACACACACTAGGTGTGGCAAAATTATTCTCTACATTTGACACATCACCGTTGATCACCCCCTGGGAGGTGAGGGGAGCAGTGGGCAGCAGAGGTGGCCGCGCCCGGGAATCATTTTTGGTGATAAAACCCCCAATCTCAACCCTTGATGCTGAGTGCCAAGCAGGGAGGTAATGGCTCCCATTTTTATAGTCTTTTTATGTACAGCTTATTCACTGTTAGTGCCACTCTCTTGTTCTGGGCTCGGTTCTCTCTCATGATCGGTGACAGTTTCTTTCTCCTATCGTTGATCTCTGCCGGAAAGTGGTCATTTAACCAGAGAGAGGTCCCTTTCAGCTCCTTTCCTCTGCTTTTCACCAACTCTTTTTGCTTAAAATGCTCAAAACGAGCTATTATGGGACGGACTTTATTGTCCACAGGTCTGCCCATTCTGTGCACTCTGGACAAAGTTATGTCTCTTACCACCTCCGGGGAGAGTTTGAGCTTACCCGACATGAACTCTCTTACAGTTTTTTCTGGATCGGCGTTGCCCTCTCGGATCCCCGAGAATATTAGATTGTCTCTCATGTGCCAGCACTGTATATCCAACAGCGAGTCTTTAATGCGCCTATTGTCCGCGGTGAGAAAGTCGGTAGATCTCTGCATGTCAGTCATCACGCCTCTCAGAAAGACATTATCCTTTCTTAGATCCTCGATCTCCTTCTGACTGAATTCAAGGCTACTTCTCAAGTCACGGATGTCCTGCTGTAGTGCATCCAGAATATCCAGCTTGCTCAGTCTCGCGTTGATCCATTCCAAAAACCGATGCGTCCACCTCCATGCTACCGCCCGGCTCGCCTCCGCTATCGGTCGAGCCTCGCTGGGATTGTTGTCTCCTGGCTGGTTGTTTGACTTTACATGCAGCCCCACCGGACACCTCCTTCTTGTCACTCTTTTTGTTGGTCATCGCAACTGTGACTGTCCAAAAACTCGGTATTCAAACGTGCGATCGTTAAAATACCAAGCTCAAGGTGCGCTGGAAGTTAGCTGAGGGCCGCTCTATCCATACAACCTATCATATACCTATCTCATACAACCTGAGGGTTGCAGGTTCGCTCCCTGCCTCTTGACATCCAAATCGCTGCCGTTGTGTCCTTGGGCAGGACACTCCACCCTTGCCCCCGGTGCCGCTCACACTGGTGAATGATGAATGATGAATGATAGGTGGTGGTCGGAGGGGCCGTAGGCACAAACTGGCAGCCTCGCTTCCGTCAGTCTTCCCCAGGGCAGCTGTGGCTACAAATGTAGCTTACCACCACCACCAGGTGTGAATGAATGATGAAAGTAGCTTACCACCACCACCAGGTGTGAATGAATGATGAAAGTAGCTTACCACCACCACCAGGTGTAAATGAATGATGAAAGTAGCTTACCACCAACACCAGGTGTGAATGAATGATGAAAGTAGCTTACCACCACCAGCAGGTGTGAATGAATGATGAAAGTAGCTTACCACCACCAGCAGGTGTGAATGAATGATGAAAGTAGCTTACCACCACCACCAGGTGTGAATGAATGATGGCTTCTCACTTCTCTGTGAGCGCTTTGAGTATCTAATAATAGAAAAGTGCTACATAAAATCTAATCCATTATTATTATTATTATTAGAAAAAAATATGTCCGTATTTCCCAGATTGGCTTTCTTTGTACACGTGACATTTTGCTAGGTTTCTGCTGTGAAAGAGTTGTGTGTGTGTATTCAGATGTGTGCATGTGTAACACAATCTATGTGTAAGAGTTGTGTGCGCGTATTCAGATGTGTGTATGTGTAACGCAATCAGTGTGTAAGAGTTGTGTGTGCGTATTCAGATGTGTGCATGTGTAACGCAATCAGTGTGTAAGAGTTGTGTGAGCGTATTCAAATGTGTGCATGTGTAACACAATCTGTGTGTAAGAGTTGTGTGCGCGTATTCAGATGTGTGTATGTGTAACGCAATCAGTGTGTAAGAGTTGTGTGTGCGTATTCAGATGTGTGCACGTGTAACGCAATCAGTGTGTAAGAGTTGTGTGTGCGTATTCAAATGTGTGCATGTGTAACACAATCTGTGTGTGAGAGTTGTGTGCGCGTATTCAGATGTGTGCATGTGTAACGCAAACTGTGTGTAAGAGGTGTGTGCGTATTCAGATGTGTGCATGTGTAACGCAATCAGTGTGTAAGAGTTGTGTGTGCGTATTCAGATGTGTGCACGTGTAACACAATCTGTGTGTAAGAGTTGTGTGTGCGTATTCAGATGTGTGCATGTGTAACGCAATCTGTGTGTAAGAGTTGTGTGTGCGTATTCAGATGTGTGCATGTGTAACGCAATCTGTGTGTAAGAGTTGTGTGTGCGTATTCAGATGTGTGCATGTGTAACGCAATCTGTGTGTAAGAGTTGTGTGTGCGTATTCAGATGTGTGCATGTGTAACACAATCTGTGTGTAAGAGTTGTGTGTGCGTATTCAGATGTGTGCATGTGTAACACACTTTGTGTGTAAGAGTTGTGTACGTGTATTCAGATGTGTGCATGTGTAACACAATCTGTGTGTAAGAGTTGTGTGAGCGTATTCAGATGTGTGCATGTGTAACACAATCTGTGTGTAAGAGTTGTGTGCGCGTTTTCAGATGTGTGCATGTGTAACACAATCTGTGTGTAAGAGTTGTGTGCGCGTATTCAGATGTGTGCATGTGTAACACAATCTGTGTGTAAGAGTTGTGTGCGTGTATTCAAATGTGTGCATGTGTAACACAATCTGTGTGTAAGAGTTGTGTGCGCGTATTCAAATGTGTGCATGTGTAACACAATCTGTGTGTAAGAGTTGTGTGCCCGTATTCAGATGTGTGCATGTGTAACACAATCTGTGTGTAAGAGTTGTGTGCGAGTATTCAGATGTGTGCATGTGTAACACAATTTGTGTGTAAGAGTTGTGTGTGCGTATTCAGATGTGTGCAATGTAACACAATCTGTGTGTAAGAGTTGTGTGTGCGTATTCAGATGTGTGCATGTGTAACACAATCTGTGTGTAAGAGGTGTGTGCGTATTCAGTTGTGTGTATGTGTAACACAATCTGTTTGTAAGAGTTGTTTGTGTGTATTCAGATGTATGCATGTGTAACACAATCTGTGTGTAAGAGTTGTGTGCGCGTATTGAGATGTGTGCATGTGTAACACAATCTGTGTGTAAGAGTTGTGTGCTCGTATTCAGATGTGTGCATGTGTAACACAATCTGTGTGTAAGAGTTGTGTGCGCGTATTCATATGTGTGCATGTGTAACACAATCTGTGTGTAAGAGTTGTGTGCGCGTATTCAGATGTGTGCATGTGTAACACAATCTGTGTGTAAGAGTTGTGTGCGCGTATTTAGATGTGTGCATGTGTAACACAATCTGTGTGTAAGAGTTGTGTGCGAGTATTCAGATGTGTGCATGTGTCACGCAATCTGTGTGTAAGAGTTGTGTGTGCGTATTCAGATGTGTGCATGTGTAACACAATCTGTGTGTAAGAGTTGTATGCGCGTATTCAGATGTGTGCATGTGGAACGCAATCTGTGTGTAAGAGGTGTGTGCGTATTCAGATGTGTGCATGTGTAACACAATCTGTTTGTAAGAGTTGTGTGCGTGTATTCAGATGTGTGCATCTGTAACATAATCTGTGCGTGAGAGTTGTGTGTGCGTATTCAGATGCGTGCAGGTGTAACACAATCTGTGTGTGAGAGTTGTGTGTGCATATTCAGATGTGTGCATGTGTAACACAATCTGTGTGTGAGAGTTGTGTGCACGTATTCCGATGTGTGCATGTGTAACACAATCTGTGTGTAAGAGTTGTGTGCGCGTATTCAGATGTGTGCATGTGTAACACAATCTGTGTGTAAGAGTTGTGTGCACGAATTCAGATATGTGCACGTGTAACACAATCTGTGTAAGAGTTGTGTGCGCATATTCAGATGTGTGCACGTGTAACGCAATCTGTGTGTAAGAGTTGTGTGCGTGTATTCAGATATGTGCATGTGTAACGCAATCTGTGTGTAAGAGTTGTGTGCGCGTATTCAGATGTGTGCATGTGTAACGCAATCTGTGTGTAAGAGTTGTGTGCGCGTATGTGCATGTTTAACAAACTGTTTGTAAGAGTTGTGTGTGTGTATTCAGATGTGTGCATGTGTAACACAATCTGTGTGTGAGAGTTGTGTGTGTGTATTCAGATTTGTGCACATGTAACACAATCTGTGTGTAAGAGTTGTGTGCAGGAATTCAGATATGTGCACGTGTAACACAATCTGTGTGTAAGAGTTGTGTGCGCGTATTCAGATGTGTGCACGTGTAACGCAATCTGTGTGTAAGAGTTGTGTGCGTGTATGTGCATGTGTAACACAATCTGTTTGTAAGAGTTGTGTGAGTGTATTCAGATGTGTGCATGTGTAACGCAATCTGTGTGTAAGAGTTGTGTGCGTGTATTCTGATATGTGCATGTGTAAGGCAATCTGTGTGTAAGAGTTGTGTGCGCGTATTCAGATGTGTGCATGTGTAACGCAATCTGTGTGTAAGAGTTGTGTGCGCGTATGTGCATGTGTAACACAATCTGTTTGTAAGAGTTGTGTGTGTGTATTCAGATGTGTGCATGTGTAACACAATCTGTGTGTGAAAGTTGTGTGAGTGTATTCAGATGTGTGCATGTGTAACACAATCTGTGTGTGAGAGATGTGTGTGCGTATTCAGATGTGTTCATGTGTAACACAATCTGTGTGTGAGAGTTGTGTGCGCGTATTCAGATGTGTGCATATGTAACACAATCTGTGTGTAAGAGTTGTGTGCACGTATTCCGATGTGTGCATGTGTAACAAAATCTGTGTGTAAGAGTTGTGTGCGCGTATTCAGATGTGTGCATGTGTAACACAATCTGTGTGTAAGAGTTGTGTGCACGAATTCAGATATGTGCACGTGTAACACAATCTGTGTGTAAGAGTTGTGTGCGCGTATTCAGATGTGTGCATGTGTAACGCAATCTGTGTGTAAGAGTTGTGTGCGTGTATTCAGATATGTGCATGTGTAACGCAATCTGTGTGTAAGAGTTGTGTGCGCGTATTCAGATGTGTCCATGTGTAACGCAATCTGTGTGTAAGAGTTGTGTGTGCGTATGTGCATGTGTAACACAAAGTGTTTGTAAGAGTTGTGTGTGTGTATTCAGATGTGTGCACGTGTAACACAATCTGTGTGTGAGAGTTGTGTGTGTGTATTCAGATGTGTGCATGTGTAACACAATCTGTGTGTAAGAGTTGTGTGCGCGTATTCAGATGTGTGCATGTGTAACACAATCTGTGTGTAAGAGTTGTGTGCACGAATTCAGATATGTGCACGTGTAACACAATCTGTGTGTAAGAGTTGTGTGCGCGTATTCAGATGTGTGCACGTGTAACGCAATCTGTGTGTAAGAGTTGTGTGCGCGTATGTGCATGTGTAACACAATCTGTTTGTAAGAGTTGTGTGCGTGTATTCAGATGTGTGCAAGTGTAACGCAATCTGTGTGTAAGAGTTGTGTGCGTGTATTCTGATATGTGCATGTGTAACGCAATCTGTGTGTAAGAGTTGTGTGCGTGTATTCAGATATGTGCATGTGTAACGCAATCTGTGTGTAAGAGTTGTGTGCGCGTATTCAGATGTGTCCATGTGTAACGCAATCTGTGTGTAAGAGTTGTGTGTGCGTATGTGCATGTGTAACACAAAGTGTTTGTAAGAGTTGTGTGAGTGTATTCAGATGTGTGCACGTGTAACACAATCTGTGTGTGAGAGTTGTGTGTGTGTATTCAGATGTGTGCATGTGTAACACAATCTCTGTGTAAGAGTTGTGTGCGTGTATTCAGATGTGTGCATGTGTAACACAATCTGTGTGTAAGAGTTGTGTGCACGAATGCAGATATGTGCACGTGTAACACAATCTGTGTGTAAGAGTTGTGTGCGCGTATTCAGATATGTGCATGTGTAACGCAATCTGTGTGTAAGAGTTGTGTGCGCGTATTCAGATGTGTGCACGTGTAACGCAATCTGTGTGTAAGAGTTGTGTGCGTGTATGTGCATGTGTAACACAATCTGTTTGTAAGAGTTGTGTGTGTGTATTCAGATGTGTGCATGTGTAACGCAATCTGTGTGTAAGAGTTGTGTGCGTGTATTCTGATATGTGCATGTGTAACGCAATCTGTGTGTAAGAGTTGTGTGCGCGTATTCAGATGTGTGCATGTGTAACGCAATCTGTGTGTAAGAGTTGTGTGCGCGTATGTGCATGTGTAACACAATCTGTTTGTAAGAGTTGTGTGTGTGTATTCAGATGTGTGCATGCGTAACACAATCTGTGTGTGAGAGTTGTGTGTGTGTATTCAGATGTGTGCATGTGTAACACAATCTGTGTGTGAGAGATGTGTGTGTGTATTCAGATGTGTTCATGTGTAACACAATCTGTGTGTGAGAGTTGTGTGCGCGTATTCAGATGTGTGCATATGTAACACAATCTGTGTGTAAGAGTTGTGTGCACGTATTCCGATGTGTGCATGTGTAACACAATCTGTGTGTAAGAGTTGTGTGCGCGTATTCAGATGTGTGCATGTGTAACACAATCTGTGTGTAAGAGTTGTGTGCACGAATTCAGATATGTGCACGTGTAACACAATCTGTGTGTAAGAGTTGTGTGCGCGTATTCAGATGTGTGCATGTGTAACGCAATCTGTGTGTAAGAGTTGTGTGCGTGTATTCAGATATGTGCATGTGTAACGCAATCTGTGTGTAAGAGTTGTGTGCGCGTATTCAGATGTGTGCATGTGTAACGCAATCTGTGTGTAAGAGTTGTGTGTGCGTATGTGCATGTGTAACACAAAGTGTTTGTAAGAGTTGTGTGTGTGTATTCAGATGTGTGCACGTGTAACACAATCTGTGTGTGAGAGTTGTGTGTGTGTATTCAGATGTGTGCATGTGTAACACAATCTGTGTGTAAGAGTTGTGTGCGCGTATTCAGATGTGTGCATGTGTAACACAATCTGTGTGTACGAGTTTTGTGCACGAATTCAGATATGTGCACGTGTAACACAATCTGTGTGTAAGAGTTGTGTGCGCGTATTCAGATGTGTGCACGTGTAACGCAATCTGTGTGTAAGAGTTGTGTGCGCGTATGTGCATGTGTAACACAATCTGTTTGTAAGAGTTGTGTGCGTGTATTCAGATGTGTGCATGTGTAACGCAATCTGTGTGTAAGAGTTGTGTGCGTGTATTCTGATATGTGCATGTGTAATGCAATCTGTGTGTAAGAGTTGTGTGCGTGTATGTGCATGTGTAACACAATCTGTTTGTAAGAGTTGTGTGTGTATTCAGATGTGTGCATGTGTAACACAATCTGTGTGTGAGAGTTGTGTGTGTGTATTCAGATGTGTGCATGTGTAACACAATCTGTGTGTAAGAGTTGTGTGCGCGTATTCAGATGTGTGCATGTGTAACACAATCTGTGTGTAAGAGTTGTGTGCACGAATTCAGATATGTGCACGTGTAACACAATCTGTGTGTAAGAGTTGTGTGCGCGTATTCAGATGTGTGCACGTGTAATGCAATCTGTGTGTAAGAGTTGTGTGCGCGTATGTGCATGTGTAACACAATCTGTTTGTAAGAGTTGTGTGCGTGTATTCAGATGTGTGCATGTGTAACGCAATCTGTGTGTAAGAGTTGTGTGCGTGTATTCTGATATGTGCATGTGTAACGCAATCTGTGTGTAAGAGTTGTGTGCGCGTATGTGCATGTGTAACACAATCTGTTTGTAAGAGTTGTGTGTGTATTCAGATGTGTGCATGTGTAACACAATCTGTGTGTGAGAGTTGTGTGTGTGTATTCAGATGTGTGCATGTGTAACACAATCTGTGTGTGAGAGTTGTGTGCGCATATTTAGATGTGTGCATATGTAACACAATCGGTGTGTAAGAGTTGTGTGCACGTATTCCGATGTGTGCATGTGTAACACAATCTGTGTGTAAGAGTTGTGTGCGCGTATTCAGATGTGTGCATGTGTAACACAATCTGTGTGTAAGAGTTGTGTGCACGAATGCAGATATGGGCACGTGTAACACAATCTGTGTGTAAGAGTTGTGTGCGCGTATTCAGATATGTGCATCTGTAACGCAATCTGTGTGTAAGAGTTGTGTGCGCGTATTCAGATGTGTGCATGTGTAACGCAATCTGTGTGTAAGAGTTGTGTGTGCGTATTCAGATGTGTGCATGTGAAACGCAATCTGTGTGTAAGATTGTGTGTGCGTATTCAGATGTGTGCATGTGTCACGCAATCTGTGTGTAAGAGTTGTGTGTGCGTATTCAGATGTGTGCATGTATAACACAATCTATGTGTAAGAGTTGTGTGTGTGTATTCAGATGTGTGCATGTGTAACGCAATCTGTGTGTAAGAGTTGTGTGTGCGTATTCTGATGCGTGCATGTGTAACGCAATCTGTGTGTAAGAGTTGTGTGCGCGTATTCAGATGTGTGCAGGTGTAACGCATTCTGTGTGTAAGAGTTGTGTGTGCGTATTCAGATGTGTGCATGTGTCACGCAATCTGTGTGTAAGTGTTGCATGTGCGTATTCAGATGTGTGCATGTGTAACACAATCTCTGTGTAAGAGTTGTGTGTGTGTATTCAGATGTGTGCATGTGTAACGCAATCTGTGTGTAAGAGTTGTGTGTGCGTATTCAGATGTGTGCACGTGTAACACAATCTGTGTGTAAGAGTTGTGTGTGCATATTCAGATTTGTGCACGTGTAACGCAATCTGTGTGTAGGAGTTGTGTGCGCGTATTCAGATGTGTGCATGTGTCACGCAATCTGTGTGTAAGTGTTGCATGTGCGTATTCAGATGTGTGCATGTGTAACACAATCTCTGTGTAAGAGTTGTGTGTGTGTATTCAGATGTGTGCATGTGTAACGCAATCTGTGTGTAAGAGTTGTGTGTGCGTATTCAGATGTGTGCACGTGTAACACAATCTGTGTGTAAGAGTTGTGTGTGCATATTCAGATTTGTGCACGTGTAACGCAATCTGTGTGTAAGAGTTGTGTGCGCGTATTCAGATGTGTGCAGGTGTAACGCAATCTGTGTGTAAGAGTTGTGTGTGCGTATTCAGATGTGTGCATGTGTCACGCAATCTGTGTGTAAGTGTTGCATGTGCGTATTCAGATGTGTGCATGTGTAACACAATCTCTATGTAAGAGTTGTGTGTGTGTATTCAGATGTGTGCATGTGTAACGCAATCTGTGTGTAAGAGTTGTGTGTGCGTATTCAGATGTGTGCACGTGTAACACAATCTGTGTGTAAGAGTTGTGTGTGCATATTCAGATTTGTGCACGTGTAACACAATCTGTGTGTAAGAGTTGTGTGTGCGTATTCAGATGTGTGCATGTGTAATGCAATCTGTGTGTAAGAGTTGTGTGTGCGTATTCAGATGTGTGCTTGTGTAACACAATCTGTGTGTAAGAGTTGTGTTTGCGTATTGAGATGTGTGCATTTGTAACATAATCTGTGTGTAAGAGTTGTGTGTGCGTATTCAGATTGTGCATGTGTAACGCACTTTGTGTGTAAGAGTTGTGTGTGCGTATTCAGATGTGTAAATGTGTCACGCAATCTGTGTGTAAGAGTTGTGTGTGCGTATTCAGATGTGTGCATGTGTAACACAATCTGTGTGTAAGAGTTGTGTGTGTGTATTCAGACGTGTGCATGTGTAACGCAATCTGTGTGTAAGAGTTGTGTGTGCGTATTCAGATGAGTGCACGTGTAACACAATCTGTGTGTAAGAGTTGTGTGTGCATATTCAGATTTGTGCACGTGTAACACAATCTGTGTGTAAGAGTTATGTGTGCGTATTCAGATGTGTGCATGTGTAACGCAATCTGTGTGTAAGAGTTGTGTGTGCGTATTCAGATTTGTGCATGTGTACACAATCTGTGTGTAAGAGTTGTGTGTGCGTATTCAGATTGTGCATGTGTAACGCAATCTGTGTGTAAGAGTTGTGTGTGCGTATTCAGATGTGTAAATTTGTCACGCAATCTGTGTGTAAGAGTTGTGTGTGCGTATTCAGATGTGTGCATGTGTAACACAATCTGTGTGTAAGAGTTGTGTGTGTGTATTCAGACGTGTGCATGTGTAACGCAATCTGTGTGTAAGAGTTTTGTGTGTGTATTCAGATGTGTGCATGTGTAACGCAATCTGTGTGTAAGAGTTGTGTGTGTGTATTCAGATGTGTGCATGTGTAACGCAATCTGTGTGTAAGAGTGTTGTGTGCGTATTCAGATGTGTGCATGTGTAACACAATCTGTGTGTAAGAGTTGTGTGTGTGTATTCAGATATGTGCATGTGTAATGCAATCTGTGTGTAAGAGTTGTGTGTGTGTATTCAGATGTGTGCATGTGTAACACAATCTGTGTGTAAGAGTTGTGTGTGCGTATTCAGATGTGTGCATGTGTAATGCAATCTGTGTGTAAGAGTTGTGTGTGTGTGTAAAAAAATGGTGTCTGTAATCAATTGTGTGTGAAGCAGAAACTCTGATTGGCTGTCTCTTTAAGTTAAAGTAGCAATGATTGTCACACACACACACACGCACGCACGCACGCACGCACGCACGCACACACACACACACACACACACACACACACACACACTAGGTGTGGTGAAATGACTCTCTGCATTTGACTCATCCCCTTGTTCACCCCTTGGAAGGTGAGGGGAGCAGTGAGCAGCAGCGTGCGCCATGCTCGGGAAACATTTTGGTGATTTAATTTCCAATTGCAACCCTTGATGCTGACTGCCAAGCAGGGAAGAAATGGCTCCCATTTTTATAGTTTTTGGTATGACTCGGCCGGGGGTTTGAACTCACGACCTTCCAGTCTCAGGGCGGACACTCTAACCACTAGACCACATGACTTCTGTCACACTTCTGCTGGGTAAGACTTGTTCACTTGACTTAAATATGCTATATATGCTTGTATGATTGTGTGTATATATATATATATATATATATATATATATATATATATATATATACACAAAAGCCAAAAGCAGTGAAGTTGTCACGTTGTGTAAATGGTAAATAAAAAGAGAATACAACAAATCCTTTTCAACTTATATTCAATTGAATAGACTGCAAAGACAAAATATTTAACGTTGGAACTGGAAAACATAATTTTCTGCAAATATTAGCTCATTTGGAATTTGATGCCTGCAACATGTTTCAAAAAAGCTGGCACAAGTGGCAAAAAAGAGTGATAAAGTTGAGGAATGCTCATCAAAGACTTTTTTGGAAAATCCCACAGGTGAACAGGCAAATTGGGAACAGGTGGGTGCCATGATTGGGTATAAAAGTAGATTCCATGAAATGCTCAGTCATTCACAAACAAGGATGGGGCGAGGGTCACCACTTTGTCAACAAATGCCTGAGCAAATTGTTGAACAGTTTAAGAAAAACCTTTCTCAACCAGCTATTGCAAGGAATTCAGGGATTTCACCATCTACGATCCGTAATATCATCAAAGGGTTCAGAGAATCTGGAGAAATCACTGCACGTAAGCAGCTAAGCCTGTGACCTTCCATCCCTCAGGCTGTACTGCATCAACAAGCCACATCAGTGTGTAAAGGATATCACCACATGGGCTCAGGAACACTTCAGAAACCCACTGTCAGTAACTACAGTTGGTCGCTACATCTGTAAGTGCAAGTTAAAACTCTCCTAGGCAAAGCAAAAACCGTTTATCAACAACACCCAGAAATGCTGTCGGCTTTGCTGGGCCTGAGCTCATCTAAGATGGACTGATACAAAGTGGAAAAGTGTTCTGTGGTCTGACGAGTCCACATTTCAAATTGTTTTTGGAAACTGTGGACGTCGTGTCCTCCGGACCAAAGAGGAAAAGAACCATCCGGATTGTTCTAGGCGCAAAGTGTAAAAGGCAGCATGTGTGATGGTATGGGGGTGTATTAGTGCCCAAGAAATGGGTAACTTACACATCTGTGAAGGCACCATTAATGCTGAAAGGTACATACAGCTTTTGGAGCAACATATGTTGCCATCCAAAATAGAGGAAAAAACAAATAAGCCATGTGAGCTCTGGAAAATCCTCAACAACCAGCTTCCTGGTTGCAGCCAGAAACTTAAAACCAGACTCACCAACATCAACATCAAGGAGGGTGACTCCCTCATTACAGACTAAATGGAGGTAGCTAGCAGACTTAACATCTTTTTCACCAGCATAGCCACAACTCTTGTCAACAAGCTGTCCCACCACTCTGGTCGCTTTGGTGTAGAACACATTAAAGCCTTAGCTTCTTCTAGCTTATTTGGGGGACCCTTTCACTTACCAATATCTTTAAATGATATTCACTACTATTGCAATTGTTGTATGGTATTGTGAATAAAACTTGAGACTTGAAACTTAAAGCCTTCTACAGAAAGCTAGGAGTATCCAACGATGATTTCAAATTAGAAATGGTCACAGCTGATGAGGTGTTTAAAAAATTGAGCGCGCTCCACCCTAACAAGGCCACCGGCCTTGATAATATTCCCTCCAGATTCCTCAGGGACTCTGCCTCCATCATTGCCCCGATCATCACGCACATAATAAACCTATCAATTACACAAGGCCAAGTACCAAAAGATTTTAAGATAGCAAGAGTAACTCCCCTCTTTAAAAAAGGAAGCAAATTGGAACCTAGCAACTACCGACCTGTTTCTATTCTCAGTTCCATTTCGAAAGTAATGGAGAAAATAGTTTATGAACAGGTGGATAGTTACCTTGCCACTAATAAACTCAAGTACAAATTCCAATCCGGCTTCAGAACTAACCACTCCACTGACACATGCCTTCTCTATCTGAGCGACCACATCAAACATGAGGTGGACGCGGGCAAATACCGCGGCATGGTCATGCTGGACCTTCAGAAGGCCTTTGACACCGTTAACCACGCTATACTGTTGGATAAGCTCAGAGCAATCGGATTTAACAAAACCTCATGGAGCTGGATGCAATCTTACTTGGAGGGGAGGGAGCAGGTGGTAGAGGTGAACGGCACCGTGTGTCCCCCCCCCCCCTCTCGGTGAGCTGTGGAGTCCCCCAAGGCAGTATATTAGGGCCTTTACTGTTCCTAATATACATCAACGACATGTCATCAGCATGCGACTGTTAATTGTTTTTGTTTGCGGATGACTCTGCCTTGCTGGTATCAGACAAGGACAAGTCACAGGTGGAGAAAATCCTCAGTGCTGAGCTCTGTAGAACTTGCACCTGGCTCGCTGACAACAAGCTATCCATACACTTGGGTAAAACAGAATCCATCCTCTTTGGGTCCCACATCAAACTTAAGAAAGTCAATGACTTCACTATAAAAGTGGGTGACATTGTTATCACCAGGAAAGATGAGGTCACCTATCTAGGTTCCATTCCAGAGGCTAATCTTTCCTGTGATAAAATGGCAACCAAAGTAATTAAAAAGGTCAACCAACGAACGAGATTTCTCTACAGAATCTCCTCTCTGGTCAAGAAAAGCACCATGAAGATTCTGACGGGAACTCTCGTTCAACCCTTTTTCGATTACGCATGCACCTCCTGGTACCCTAGCACCTCCAAAACCCTCAAATCTAAACTCCAAACATCCAAGAACAAGCTAGTCAGGTTACTTCTAGACCTCCACCCCAGATCCCACCTCACTCCTACCCACTTCTCCAAAGTGGGCTGGCTCAGGGTGGAGGACAGAGTAAAACAACTTGCACTTAGCCTAGTCTATAAAATCCACTACACCTCCCTGACACCGAAGTACATGTCAAACTACTTCCTTAACGTAAATAATCAATCATTGGTACTTTAACTTTAACTTAACTTAAATGACCGCCAAAACCACAACACCAGGGGGAGCTCCACTAACCACGTTAAACCCAGATTCCCATCCAACAAAGGTCTTAAAGGCCTACTGAAAGCCACTACTAGCGACCACGCAGTCTGATAGTTTATATATCAATGATGAAATCTTAACATTGCAACACATGCCAATACGGCCGGGTTAACTCATAAAGTGCAATTTTAAATTTCCCGGGAAACTTCCGCTTGAAAACGTTGCGGTATGATGACGTATGCGCGTGACGTCACAAGGTCAAGGGAAGTGTTTGGACCTTATGCAAATAGCTGTTTTCTTCGACAAAATTCCACAGTATTCTGGACATCTGTGTTGGTGAATCTTTTGTAATTTGTTTAATGAACAATGGAGACTGCAAATAAGAAAGTTGTAGGTGCGATCTGTGTATTAGTGGCTGGCTGTAGCAACACCAACACCAGGAGGTTGTGTTGTGTTTTGAGCTGGAGAGCAGACGCACTACGGTGAGTACAGCTTTGGCTTCCAAACATTTGATCGCTTGCCCGTACGTGCGTGTCGATATGTGCATGTCATGTACGTAACTTTGGGGAAATATATGTTTCTTGCCGACTCTTATGGCGGCCGGGGTGTCGTCGAAAGCTACAACGCCCGCCGCCGCCGCCACACTGTAGCTAAGTTAGATTCTATTTTTTTTAGCTTCGCCAAGCTGAAAATTATTAACCGTGTATTTACATGTTCAGTCACTGTGAATGTCCATTTCGCGTTCTCGATTCTCATTTTCAAGAGGATATAGTATCCGAGGTGGTTTAAAATACAAATCCGTGATCCACAATAGAAAAAGGACAAAGTGTGGAATCCAATGAACCAGCTTGTACCTAAGTTACGGTCAGAGCGAAAAAAGATACGTCCGGCACTGCACTCTAGTCCTTCACTCTCACGTTCTTCATCCACAAATCTTTCATTCTCGCTCAAATTAATGGGGTAATCGTCTCGGTCCGAATGTCTCTCGCTCCATTGTAAACAACGGGGAATTGTGAGGAATCCTTAGTCTTGTGACGTCACGCTAATTCCGGTAGGGGCAAGGGTTGTTTTTATCAGATACCAAAAGTTGCGATCTTTATCGTCGTTGTTCTCTACTAAATCCTTTCAGCAAAAATATGGCAATATCGCGAAATGATCAAGTATGACACATAGAATGGATCTGCTATCCCCGTTTAAATAAAAAAAAAAACAGTTCAGTAGGCCTTTAACTCATTCTCTTTCTATGCCACATCAATATGGAATGCACTCCCAACAGGTATAAAAGAAAGGGCATCTCTATCCTCCTTCAAAACCGCAATAAAAGTACACCTCCAGGCAACTTCAACCCTAAATTAACACCCTCCCCGGATTGTAACTAATCAAATGTTTTTCTTGTGCTTTCTGATAGCTCTCTCTCTCTATGTCCACTACTTTTTCAATGTCCATTTCTCTGATGATGCAATTGTTGATGCTGATTGTTGACGACAGAAGTGTTGATACCAACCAAACCAAACCTCCCCCCCGGCCCCCCTTCCATATCCCACTCCCCGGATTGTAAATAATGAAAATAATTCAATGTATATACTCTGATGATTATCTTGTGTGATGACTGTATTATGATGATAGTATATATCTGTATCATGAATCAATTTAAGTGGACCCCGACTTAAACAAGTTGAAAAACGTATTGGGGTGTTACCATTTAGTGGTCAATTGTACGGAATATGTACTTCACTGTGCAACCTACTAATAAAAGTTTCAATCTGTCATGTCTGTGTTGATCATGTTTTTGTTTTGCTTGGTTTTTGGACTTTTTTTAGTTCTTGTCTTCACTCCCTTGCTTTGTCACCATAGCCACCATTAGTTTCACCTGGTTCACATTGTCATGTCACGCACCTGTTCACGGTTAGTCACGCACCTGTTTTCACTTATCATGTCACTATATAAGCTTTTCTGTTTCTGTTGTTCGTCCTGGCGACATCACATTCATGCTCCACATTTATGCTCTGCACCCTTTATGATCACGCTTCTTCACGCCATGTTCACAGTTCCTTGTCACGTAAGTTTTTGTTTAATGTTCATAGTTCTCCGCCATTGTGCGCGCCTTTTGTTTTCCTAGTCAAGTTTTTTACCTCCGCTGTGAGCGCCTTTTGTTTATACCCTTTTGAGCCTTTTGAGTTTAAATATTAAAACATGTCCTCACCTGCACGTCATGTCCAGTTAACTTGCTTTGCACCACGGAAAAACAATCCACGCCAAGGACCAAGTCGTGACACAATCAATCAAAAAATCCAAGCAATGTTACCATGGACGCTCCTGCTTATTTCAGCAAGACAATGCCAAGCCACGTGTTACATCAACGTGGCTTCATAGTAAAAGAGTGCGGGTACTAGACTGGCCTGCCTGTAGTCCAGACATTGAAAATGTGTGGTGCATTATGAAGCCTAAAATAGCAGAAGGGAGACCCCCGGACTGTTGAACAACTTAAGCTGTACATCAAGCAAGAATGGGAAAGAATTCCACTTCAAAAATCTGTCTCCTCAGTTCCCAAACCTTTACTGAGTGTTGTTAAAAGGAAAGGCCATGTAACACAGTGGTGAACATGCCCTTTCCCAACTACTTTGGCACGTGTTGCAGCCATGAAATTCTAAGTTAATTATTATTTGCAAAAAAAAAAAAAGTTTATGAGTTTGAACATCAAATATGTTGTCTTTGTAGTGCATTCAACTGAATATGGCTTGAAAAGGATTTGCAAATCATTGTATTCCGTTTATATTTACATCTAACACCATTTCCCAACTCATATGGAAACGGGGTTTGTATATAAGACTTCCACAATATGGACTCATTTAGCCTTTTCAAATCAAGAACACACTTATTCCAGGATGCTTATTCACTTTCATTTCAGCTATTTCTAGTTTCTTGTCTAAACTGACATTTTCTGTTTTATATTGTTCAATGTTGTAATGTTTATCGTCTCTAGAAAGGCACCTTATAAATAACATTGATTATTATTATTCGTATTATTCTTAAACAGAGGATTTGGTCCTTTCACATCATCTACAACCTTTTTTTTCTTCATGAGAACTTTTTTTTAAAAATACAAACGGCGGAGGTTTACTCATTTTTTGTCATGTTTATTTTCATAGCTTCTTTGAAGCCAAACAAAGGAAATTAGATTATTTTGCCAGAGCACATTTGTATCACTACTAGAGGTATTTTGTCAAAAATAAAGGATTTAGCGTTGTATTAATATGAGCAGCAACATTTCAATGGTACTATATGTAGGACTTTACAATACTGTACTGCCATCTACTGGTGACTTTTGGCTACCGCACGATAAAATGACGTGTAGGCGAGAGGCAGTGGCTTAGTTTCACTTTCACTTTGCCTTTTACCTCATTTTTCATTATCAGAATAAAACACAGGACCAAAATGTATCGACTTATTGGTGAATAATACAACAATATATAGCAGAAATATGTTGAATTATTTATACACAATATAACATGAACAAAATGCTGTGTCACATGAATGGTTATTAAAGTAAATACTTTGTGAAATGAAAAAAACCCACAAGTAATGTAAAAAAAACATGGTGTTTATTTTGTGATGTCAATATAAAACATAAAGCAGTTTGAATAATGAAAATTAAGTCTAATAAACAAGTTGTGTTCTTCAACAACAACCACGTATTTCAGTACAACAGTTTGGCCAACAAAAATAAAGAGTGATAGCTCGCACATCTAACACACAATCTTTGTGCCTCACCGACAACTCAGCCAGCGATCAATTGGATGAGATGACAAAACATTTGAGCTAGTATTGATGTTATTGGAACACTAACAAAGAAAGCAGTTACATAAAGGAGGAGTAAACAAAGTACAGACTTTATAAACAAGTTGTGACAACACATCACCTGCTGCATGCTAACTCTCAGTCCCAGCAGCTGACGGAAGGACGCTAGCTTCAGGTTCAAAATGAAAGTGCAACATCAAATATTGTTCTCCTCCAACAGCATTGTGCTCTTAATCGCACACCCACACTCCATGGAAGTAGAAGCCATTGAAATGAAGTGAAACGAAGAGATCGGCTCCGTTAGCTCGGAGGGAACATTTTCAAAATAAAGTCCATGAAGTCACCGCCATGTCTCCCAAGCCGTACGACTCTAGTGAGCATGAGCAGACGCTGCGGCGCTTCAGTATTCAGGAAGTAAGCAGTTGCATAAAATGCGTTGATAAATGACGGTTTTTTTGGTACTTAAAAATGTAAACGTGTTACTAAACATCTGGAATTTCACCGCTGTGTATCATTATAGCGTTTATTGTTACATCCATAGTCCATTAACAAGTAAAAAGTCAAAGGCGGTCATGGCATGTTCTTGCCTTAAATGCTGGTCAATTGTTTGGGGCATTACGGCAAGTCACAAGGGTGGTCACGGAAAATACAGCGGTTGGCGTGGTTCAATTTGAGCATCACAAGGAAGTGAAAAACACCAAATATGGGCACATGACAGGAACTTATATACCACATGCAGATAACAAGCAAACTTAAGTCCAAAACAGTTACAAAGATGCAACAATTTTCTCACTTTCGGACGAAGCTATCAACCGCTATTCTCTCTGGTCGGTGGAACCAATCAGATGTTAGGACCCGCCCACTGACTTTGATGGCTGAGTTTGAAAGATAAAATACATTTATGTATTTAATTCCATTCTAATGAATTATCACATTTAAGTAATTATTTAAAGATGTATTTATTTGTTTAGTTTTTGTCCCATTTGACCCTCCATATTTTCGGAACAGCAAGACTTCCACAATATGGACTCATTTAGCCTTTTCAAATCAAGAACACACTTATTCCAGAATGCTTATTCACTTTCATTTCAGCTATTTCTAGTTTCTTGTCTAAACTGACATTTTATGTTTTATATTGTTCAATGTTGTAATGTTTGTATCGTCTCTAGAAAGGCACCTTATAAATAACATTGATTATTATTATTCATATTATACTTAAACAGAGGATTTGGTCCTTTCACATCATCTACAACCTTTTTTTCTTCCTGAGAACTTTAAAAAAAACAACTAAAATGGCGGAGATTTACTCATTTTTTGTCGTGTATATTTTCATAGCTTCTTTGAAGCCAAACAAAGGAAATAAGATTACTTTGCCAGAGCACATTTGTATCACTACTAGAGGTATTTTGTCAAAAATAAAGGATTTAGTGTTTTATTAATATGAGCAGCAACATTTCAATGGTACTATATGTAGGACTTTACAATACTGTACTGCCATCTACTGGTGACTTTTGGCTACCGCACGATAAATTGACGTGTAGGCGAGAGGCAGTAGCTTAGTTTCACTTTCACTTTGCCTTTTACTTCATTTTTCATTATCATCAGAATAAAACACAGGACCAAAATGTATCGTTTTATTGGTGAATAATACAACAATATATACATCATTTTAGTTAATGTAACAATTACAACAAACTAATGCAATTAATCATTTTATTACAAACAACAGTTTTAACAAAGTCAATAATGCAAAATAAATGTAGAAAATCAAAAAGTGATCACGCTCCTGATTTACTACAAAGCTTTGAGTCTTCTGCGCATGACACATCTCGCGAGAGCAGAGCCGTCATAGACGAGAGCAGAACCGTCTTGTAACGTCAAGCGTGCCAACTGTCGTGAAAGCACATTGACGCAGAAAGAAGCCAGAAGGACGCTAATAAGTCAGTCTTATTATTTGTTCTCCAGTTTGTAAAAATGTATGTCGTATAAAATACATCTTTGAGTCTTTAATTCAGGAAAAAACTCGTCTCGGTGAGCGACAACCTTATCGTGCTAGCAAGTTTAGGTAGCTTAGCTTGTTAGCTGCTAACAAAGAGACGCGGATGTTATAAACACATCGCTAAGTAGACATCAAATGTGAGTGTAAAGTGTTGAGATTGTGTGAACATGTGAGTGTAAAGTGTTGTGATTGTGTGAACATGTGAGTGTAAAGTGTTGTGATTGTGTGAACATGTGAGTGTAAAGTGTTGTGATTGTGTGAACATGTGAGTGTAAAGTGTTGTGATTGTGTGAACATGTGAGTGTAAAGTGTTGTGATTGTGTGAACATGTGAGTGTAAACTGTTGTGATTGTGTGAACATGTGAGTGTAAGTGTTGTGATTGTGTGAACATGTGAGTGTAAAGTGTTGTGATTGTGTGAACATGTGAGTGTAAAGTGTTGTGATTGTGTGAACATGTGCAAAAGAACGATAGCAGATTACCAGGCGGAGTTTTCTAGAACGAAAGAGAACAATCAACTACTGGACGCTGTTTTCAAGAAACATCAAGTTGTGTTACACACAACAGGTTTGTTGACTTCTTACTCTCACATCTTTACTAACTTTATATTTGATTATTAACACTTTTCTTCAATAGATGCTTTGTCTTGTGGGGATGATGCAATGCTTTCATTTACATTCTTCATGAAAAGGAGACAGTTTGAGGTTGATGTTCCTCTCAGTTTGTAACAATGTGTGATTGATTGATTGAAGGAGTTATGAGAAGTTTGCATAGGAAAGGCTACACTTTCATCACGGTACACATTCACTGCTACAAGAAAGCCTGAGATGGTTTCAGTTGAAATATTTGTTCATTCACACATATAGAACACAAAGTATGCAGAAAGTAGCAAAAAGACAACAATACTGCAAGAAAATAGCAGCAAAAGGCTTTGTATATTCCCAGTTACGAGTAGCCACAACCTGTAATGTCTTGTCAGAGCTGCTTTGAAGGAAGTAAGGGATTTACACTCCTTTATGGCTATTGATAGGAAGATCCACATGTTGGTGGTATAGCAGGCAAACTAATTACAACCTTTTTTGGAGTGAGATCTGGTTGAATATGACTTGTACAACTACCTCTGGTGTTATAATGGTCAATATATTTTGAAGTATTTAGACAGGTACATGGGTATTTTAGTGGTATGGTGTATCTTGTACACCAGACCAACTGCAAGATGTACTCTGTCACCTACCAAGAGCCTCCCCACTTTAAGGAAATGGTTGGTGGAAAGGTGAGCCCGAGTAGGACGGTTGAGTAGAAGCCCAATCATTTTGTTTTGGCTGTCTGGAGTTTGTTTTTCAGGGCTTTTAAGGCGTCACGGTACTAAACATGAACTCTGTAGTCAAAGTGGGGTTAAATGAGTGCTTGTGTTAGAGTCTTAAGTGTATTTCTACCCACCAGCCGGGTGATCCTACTATGTAAGAACTAGGGTTGTACGGTATACCAGCATTTGTATAGTATCGCGATACTAATTAATCATATTCGGTACTATATCGCCTCTAAAAAGTACTACTTCTATGATTACATCATACATTTTTGGCATCACAACATCTTCTTTCGTTTAAAAAAAATATATATTATGTTTATAAAGTCAGTAAATATGTCCTTGGACACATGAAGACTTTGCATATGACCAATGTATGATCCTGGAACTACTTGGTATAGATTTATACCCAAATTTGTGGTATCATCCAAAACTAATGTTAGTATCAAACAACAGAAGAATAAGTGATTATTGCATTTTAACAGAAGTGTAGATAGAACATGTTAAAACAGAAAATAAGCAGATATTAACAGTAAATGAACAAGTAGATTAATAATCCATTTTTGACCACTTGTCCTTAATAACGGGGGACGGCGTGGTGAAGTTGGGAGAGTGGCCGTGCCAGCAATCTGAGGGTTACTGGTTCAATCCCCACATCTGAGGGTTACTGGTTCAATCCCTACCTTCTACCATCCTAGTCACGTCCGTTGTGTCCTTGAGCAAGACACTTAACCCTTGCTCCTGATGGGTCCTGGTTAGCGCCGTGCATGGCAGCTCCGCCATCAGTGTGTGAATGTGTGTGTGTGTGTGAATGGGTGAATGTGGAAATAGTGTCAAAGCGCTTTGAGTTCTTTAAAAAGGTAGAAAAGCGCTATACAAGTACAACCCATTTACCATTTAATAATATTGACAAAATAATATAATATGAATGACACTATGTTACTGCATAGGTCAGCAGACTAAATTAGGAGCTTTTGTTTGTTAACTTCCTACTAAAGACAAGTTGTCTAGTATGTTCACTATTTTATTTAAGGACTAAATTGCAATAATAAACATATGTTTAATGTACCCTAAGATTTTGTGTTAAAATAAAGCCAATAATGCACTTTATTGTGGTCCTTTCTATTTAGAAAAGTATCGAACAGTATCGAAATACATTTTGGTACAGGTCCCGGTACCAAAATATTGGTATCGGGACAACACTAGTAAGAAGAGAATTCGTCGGTTGATTCTTTGACTACCTTAGTAGTAATTTTTTCACTGGAGAGATTAGTCAAGCTTAGTGAAGATGGGGGCGCCCTGACGGGCTGCGGTTTGCAGACGCTCATGGTAGAAATAGAACAATTTGGCAAAAATACCGGACAATTCTTTTAATTTCATGGCTGGCTTACAGTGTGGACACTCCGTGGTCACATACGACCACCAGACAATTCTGGATGTGGATAGATCGGGCCGTTTTGGACTGAAAGATGTGTGTACGTTGGACCTCCTCGCTAGCATGGGAATACTTCGCAGTGGAGTCAAGTACCAGCGGGGACCGTCAAAGGAAGACACGTAAGCGGTGCGATCGGAAGCAGAAGCGGGGATGCCGAGCGGGGCTAACAACAAAGCTAAAGGCTAATCCCCACAGAACGCCGCTTCCTTCCATCCTGCTTTCAAATGTCCGCTCCCTGGAGAACAAACTGGACTATCTGAAGCTGGACTTTAATGCAAGACGTGAGATGAGAGACTGCTGCGCCATATTTCTAACAGAAACATGGGTGAAACCATCCGTTCTGGATGAGGCAGTTAGCATCGAGGGGCTAACTATGTTTCGGTCGGACAAGAGCAGATCTCTCACTGGTAAATCCCGAGGTGGTGGTGTTTGTATATATGTTAATAATAACTGGTGCAATAATGGGAAGATAGTATCACATCACTGCTCTCCTGATGTTGAACTATTACCGTATTTTCCGCACCATAAGCCGCACCTAAAAACCAAAATTTTTCTCAAAAGCTGACAGTGCGGCTAATAACCCGGTGCGCCTTATATATGGATTAATATTAATATTTATTTTCATAAAGTTTAGGTCTCGCAACTACGGTAAACAGCCGCCATCTTTTTTCCCCGTAGAAGAGGAAGCGCTTCTTCTTCTACGGTAAGCAACCTCCCCATAGAAGAGGAAGCACTTCTTCTTCTACTGTAAGCAACCGCACCCGCCCCCGTAGAAGAAGAAGCGCGCGGATATTACGTTTCATTTCATTTGTGTGTTTCTGTAAAGACCACAAAATGTCTCCTACTAAGAGACACGCGTACAAGGTTCCACTGACTTTTGATATTCCTGTGAACCGCACTGTGGATACAACGGGAGCACGTACGGTGAATATTCGCACCACAGGGAATGAGAAGTCGTCCTACTGTGGTTCTAGCTTGCCATGCTAACGGCCAGAAACTTCCACCCACGGTGATATTCAAAAGGAAGACATTGCCAAAAGAGAACTTTCCAGCCGGCGTCATCATAAAAGCTAACTCGAAGGGATGGATGGATGAAGAAAAAATGAGCGAAGACACCGGGTGACTTTTTTCACGCAGCTCCGTCCTTGTTGATCTACGACTGCATGCACGTCCACATCACAGATGGTGTCAAAAAACAAGTGAAGCACAACGAATAATAATAATTCGATGGGTTTGTGGATGAGTAATAACTTCAGAAAGTGAGCTTTAAATGTTTATTTTGTGTGTTGTGTGACACTAACGTTCGAGCAACGTTGAGTTATTGATGTTGCTATTGCTCTGCACTATTTTGAGTGTTACTATTTTTGTGATTGCACATTTGCACATTACATTTTGGGAGTGAACAGAGTTGTTAGAACGCTGGTTTGTAATATATTATTAAAGTTTGACTGACCTATCTGACTGTTTTGTTGACATTCCCTTTAGCGTAGCATAGGTGCGGCTAATAGCACGGGGCGGCTAATAGGTAAACAAAGTTTTGAAATATGCCGTTCATTGAACGTGCGGCTTACAACACGGGGCGCCTTATGGTGCGGAAAATACGGTAACTATAAAATGCAGGCCATTTTATTTACCCAGGGAATTCAGTGCTATGATCTTCACAGTAGTGTACATTCCCCCCAGTGCTAACAGCAAAGAAGCTTTGAATGCTTTGTACTGCTCCATCAATGAACTGCAAACTACACATCCAGAGGGAGTTTTCATAGTGGCAGGAGATTTTAATCAAGCTAACATGAAAACAGTGTTTTCTCATTTCCATCAATATGTGAATTTTGCAACCAGGGGTGGAAGCAAATTGGACTTAGTGTTCAGCAATATTAAACATATAAAGCTGCACCACGCCCCCACCTCGGCTCCTCAGACCATCTATCTGTGATGCTAATTCCTGCATACAAGCCCCTGCTGATCAGGAAGCAAGCTACAGTGAAGCAAGTGAGGACCTGGCCAGAGGGAGCAATGTCAGCATTACAAGACTGCTTCGAAACCACAGACTGGGACGTGTTCAAAGCAACCGCCACCGAAAATCACCACACATGTGTGGAGGAGTATGCAGAGTCTGTGTCCGCATACATTCAGAAGTGCATGGAGGATGTCAGTGTGATCAAGAACATCCCCACACGGGCCAACGAGAAGCCCTGGATGAACAGTGAGGTACGTGCAATGCTAAAGGCTCGGAACAAGGCTTTCAAGTCTGGCGACATGGTGGCATTAAAATCAGCCAGAGCTAACCTGAACCGTGCCATTAGGGTTGCAAAGTGTGCTCACAGTCAGAAAGTGCAGGACTTCTTCGAGAACCCTACAAACACTAGACAAATGTGGCAAGGCATACAGGTCATCACGGACTTTAAAGCTACCCCCTGTCCCTGTGACAACAGTATCAGCTTCCTTGATGACCTTAACAACTACTTTGCAAGGTTTGAGGCACTTAACACCACTCCGGCGAGGAAATCCATCCCTCGCCCTGATGAGCAGCCGCTCAACCTGGATATAGCGGATGTCCGGAAAACCCTGAGGAGAGTGAACCCCCGGAAAGCACCGGGACCTGATGACATTCCGGGCAAGGTGCTTAAGAGATGTGCAGACCAGCTGGCTGGGGTTCTCACAGACATCTTCAACATCTCGCTGACCCAGGCTGTGGTACCATCATGTTTTAAGACGGCCACAATCATTCCAGTGCCAAAAAACCCCACAATCTCCTCCCTCAATGATTACCGCCCCGTTGCACTCACCCCTATCATAATGAAGTGCTTCGAGAGGCTGGTAAAGGAATATATTGTCTCCAGACTCCCCCCCCCCCCCCCATATTCGACCCATACCAGTTTGCTTATCGCCCTAACCGCTCCACAGAGGACGTCATCTCCTCTGCTCTCCACCTGAGCTTAGAACATCTGGAAGGAAAGAACACACACGTGCGGATGTTGTTCCTGGACTTCAGCTCAGCATTCAACACCATCATCCCGCAGCACTTGGTGAGCAAACTGGCCCCCCTTGGATTCAGTACCCCCCTTTGCAACTGGCTGCTTGACTTCCTCACAGACAGACCCCAATCTGTGAGAGTGGGCAACAACACCTCCAGTGCCATCTCCCTGAGCACCGGCTCCCCCCAGGGCTGCGTCCTGAGTCTGCTGCTGTTCACGTTGATGACCCATGACTGCTGCGCCAGTTCCATTACTAACCACATTGTGAAGTACACGACAGTAGTGGGCCTCATCCGTGACAACAACGACATGGACTACAGGGAGGAGGTGAAACATCTTGTTGACTGGTGCAGAACCAACAACCTGGTCCTGAATGTCAACAAGACCAAGGAGATCATCGTTGACTTCAGGAAGCACCAGTCCAGCCACGCTCCACTCTTCATCAACGGCACAGCGGTGGAGATAGTAAGCAGCTCCAAGTTCCTGGGGGTGCAGATAACTGACAATATAACCTGGTCCCTACACACCGGAGCTCTTGTAAAAAGAGCTCAGCAGCGCATGCACTTTTTGCGTCGGATGAAAAGAGCACAGCTCCCTCCCCCCATTCTCAACACATTCTACAGAGGCACTATAGAGAGCCTGCTGACCAACTGTATCTCTGTCTGGACTGGAGCCTGCAGTGCCTCAGACTGGAAGTCTCTCCAGAGAGTGGTGAGGACGGCGGAAAAGATCATCAGGACTCTTCCTCCTATCCAGGAGATCGCAAAAAGCCGCTGCCTGACCAGGGCTCAGAAAATCTGCAAAGACTCCGCCCACCCAAACCAAGGACTGTTTTCACTGCTGGACTCTAGGAAGAGGTTTCGCAGCCTCCGAAGCAGAACCTCCAGGTTCTGTAACAGCTTCTTCCCTCAGGCCGTAAGACTCTTAAAAGCATCATAATTAAATTATCCCCTCAACTCCCCCCAAAATGGATTAACTCGCTGGAATAAAAAAGACAATATAACATACATCCATAAACGTGGACGCATGTGAAAATGTGAAATATATTTATCTGTACAGTAATCTATTTATTTATATATATTTATTTATTTTATATATATATTATTTATATATATTAATTTATTTATATATGCACCTTATTGCTTTTTTTTTTTATCCTGCACTACCATGAGTTTATGTAACGAAATTTCGTTCTTATCTGTGCTGTAAAGTTCAATTTGAATGACAATAAAAAGGAAGTCTAAGTCTAAGTCTAGTCTCTACGATGCAGCCAAGATAGGTAATCTCATTTTTGTTTGTTATAATATTGTCAGCCACTTTGACTGTGAAGTTATCTACTTTTCTGAGGTTAGGAATTCACCCAAAAACCTGTGTACTTGCCAGGCGAGTCTTAATTTGCCAGTTTGTCATTGAAAGCCTTGCCAGTCTAGGTCTTAAGGATTGTAGCTTTGCTTGTTTTGTAGCCGTCAGCCTCGGTTCTATGTTTTTTATGGGTACAGAAAATGAAGGAATGATCACTTAAGCCGCATACAGTAGTTCTACTTGTGGTAATCCTAGACTGGTCAGAAGTAACAACGAGGTCTATGAAGGTTGAAAAGGACTCACTCACCCTGGTAGTTTGCTTAATGAGCTAAGTGAGACCATGTTGGTGGCACAGCTTAGTGAAGGTTTTAAAAATGGGTGCATCCTTTCAGGACATATCTGTGTTACAGTCCCCAAGAAGATGTAAACCTGTATCAACATGTTTACACAAAACTCACACACTCACCAAAAACATTTTATACAGTAATCAAATCAAATTAAAGTTATAATTTCACTTCCTGATTCTGACTTACATGCAACAATACGTGAAAGTAAACATTTATTTTCAATAACCAAATTAGTCAACACTTGAATTATTATAAGAACATAAAGGTGAGTGGCTTTCTGTCAGTGTGTCGTAGATGGTCTACCCAATTCCTAAAGAGGAATTGTTGATGGAGATACTCCATAAAACACCACATAGTAAAACATGTTTTTGTTAAAAGTTCCTTTTGGCTCAGCCAACAAAATGACCACAAAAAGTATTCTGCATGATAACAAAAACATACCATGAATGTTTTTTTAAGTGATTTTGGAATCAGATTTTTTTAATTTCCAGGATATTTAAGTTATGGTAATGACAATCTCAATATTTACACACTTTACATCAGTGAGTGTAAAGTTAAGAATGCCTCAATCAATGCTGCCTCGTACTTATAAAACTTTTCCAATTGACCCCCATCAAATGTCCAAGTTGGTTTTGTACTCACTGTACCACTTTTGAATTAATTTTAGGACAAAAGGTGGTATTTCCCGTGTTTTTATTGGTTGTTTTGCTACACACTTTTAACACAACACACAAAATAACACAAATAATGTCATTGTGTTAACAGTGTCAGTCCAAAACTATTTATATTATCTCTGTATCTTATTTACTTATTTACCCAATAGACGTCCAGCAGACCCCTCACATTAAAGAGGAAGAGGAGGATCCGCAGCCCACCCACATGAAAGAGGAAGAGGAGGATCCACACATTAAAGAGGAAGAGGAGGATCCACAGCCACCCCACATGAAAGAGGAAGAGGAGGACCTACACATGAAAGAGGAAGAGGAGGATCCACACATGAAAGAGGAATAGGAGGCAGAGTGTGTTGTAGGGCAGGAGGAGGATGATGTCCGCAAGTTTCCACTGACTGTTGTCTCTGTGAAGACTGAAGAGCATGGGGGGGGCGTTGGCCTCCTGGCCGTAGTTCCTGGTTGTCGGCCGCATGGACTGGGTGGGGGGTGTCCGGGCCCTCTACTCCTCCTACTTATAGCACACACAGTCACACATATATAAGACTTTGTTGGATTGTCCTGCAGGGAGGCATGGCGGGGGGATGAGGATGCCTCCTATGGGGCTCCAATCCTCCTGTCTTGTCCCCTGCTCGTCCATCCCTCAATCTTAGCTGCTTTTCTGTCTTGCCACTGGTGAGGGCGGTCGCATCTCTCTCCGCTCCCTCCTTCCCTGCATGCTTGCTCTCTTTGTTTTTGTCTTGTTTGAACTATTTTGAAGCCTCTTTTCTTGAGCTGTCCTCAAATCTAAACATCAAAATGAATTTGATCAACTGGACTCTCGACGCAATTGACACAGTCTTTTCGACAAGGAAAAGAGGCTCGGGGGAGCCTGGCTGCCCTGATGGAACCATTGCTGCGGGGTACGTGAGAGATTCCTGGAATACTTGGAGAATCATGTGCCTCTCAGTCCTTTCCATCGAGGACGTGGAAGACATCTACCTATTTGGAGCTGTGATCGCAGGGCATTTGCTGATTGGGCTGGGCATTGCTCTGGTGTATCGTCAAATTCGGAAGACGATGGCAGCCACTCAAGGGGCCAACAGGCTGTTCAACGCAATGGAAGGAATGGGTCGTGCTGTGGGATCACAGACTGGAGCGATTGCTGATTTGAATCGCAAGGTAGATTCGATCTTGATGATGTTACAGAAAGAATAAATTGGAATTGTCAGAGCCAGCATATAGAGCAGGAATGTCATTGTTTTGACTGCTCGAAGAAAAAAACAACATCTTAATCTACGATTTGACTCCCTCGAATGGCCTTGAGGAACAGGCTGTTTGAAAACACTCCCCCGAGGACTCCTCAAAGATGGACGCTTTTGACCTTTCCCTTTTCTTCAAAAGCACCTGGGTCGGACTCTTGAACTCTTGAACTCTTGGGGCCGGCCTCGGCCCATAAAGACAATCCAACATCTCACCCAAGTTAATTGGGCATACATGCACGCACATACCCTTCCCCAATCAACGCCTTCACCACTGCTTTATTCCTCCGGGGTTGTGGGGGCTGGGCAGCGCTCAACAGCAGCTGCTGGCCTCCAAGGTCCTGTTGGATGACTTTGTTGCGAGTTTGTTGTGATTAAATGTACCTTGTTTATGTGTGCCATGCTATGTGAGGTTTTTTTCCTCTGACTCAGTCTGGACCATTCCTGAGGGTCCAGCCTCAGACTGATATTTTTTTTTACTTCCACCCTCCCCCCAATGTCACCTTTTTCCCACCTTTTTGAGGAGCGCCTAAGTGAGGCTGATCCGTTGGCGGTCCCGTCTTGTCTCCCTGTAACGTATGTCTGCTCTTAGCGGGATTGTGCCGAAAATGTAATTTCAGTTCTTATGTGTCTTGTACATGTAAGAATGGACAATAAAGCTGATTGATTGATTGATTGATTGTATTAGACACTTAGGATTTGGGGGTTCGGCTTGGTTGGGACCCACCAAGACCTTGATGTCCCCCAATTTTAATCGCATATTTAGTTCCCACAAGCATACATATCTCACTCACGCTACAGTACACACATCAATGGGGACTGGAGGTCGGCTGGAATGGCTGACCTCCTAATTTTAACTACACAGTAGACACTCTGGGGGCCTTGTACACATGCATGTGGGGGGGTTGGGGTTCGGCGCACCCCTCATTGCCTTGTCGGCCGGCGCGGATGTGATCTGGTGGCCTGCCAGGCTTTTATTCATTTATTATTTTTATAATTATTTTTAAATGTATTATTTATTTCTATTTTTATTATTTACTTATTTTATTTTATTTTTATTTTTATTTTCATTTTATTTATATATATATATATATATATATATATATATATATATATATATATATATATATATATATATATATATATATATATATATATATATATATATATATATATATTTTTTTTTTTTTTGTTTGTTTTTGTTTTTTTTGTTTTGTTTTGTTTTGTTTTGTTTTTATTTGATTTATTTATTTAATTATATATATATATATATATATATATATATATATATATATATATATATATATATATATATATATATATATATATATATATATATTTTTTTTTAAATTATCATTATTATTATTATTTTTTAAATTATTATTATTATTTTTGTTTAATCTTATTATTTATTTGTGTGTGGCGTCGCGCGGGTCTCGCTTCCTGTTGGGTGGGGCCGTGCCCGTGTGGCCCGACCTTGCGCTGTGGGGTCTCTGCTGGTGACTTGATGTGGTGGCGGCGCGGCGCCCATGTCTGGTCTGGATACTGTGTCTCGGTTGTTTGGGCGGTGGTGTGTTTGTGCGGGTTTAGGTTGGGGTGGTGGGGTCTCTTGGTGGGGGGGGATGTTGGTGTCTCTTGTTTGCGTGTTGGCGTTTGGGCTGGCTGGCGGGCTGGCGCTGGCTGGTCTCCGTGATCCTGTTGGCGTGTGGTTGCCGGCCGCAGTTTTTTTTTTTGATCGCTTTGATTTGATTGGGTGGTGCTGGCTGTCTGGGGGTATTGCGGCTGCTGTTTCTGCTGCCGTTTGTTTGTGGTGTGGGCGCCCGTGGCTGCTGAGTCTGGTGCAGGGGGGTGGCTGATGATGTGACTGGTGGCAGCGCGCGCGAGTGGTGGTTGTCGGGGCTGACAAGCTGTGTATATGTATGTATATGTGTGTGTATGTGTATGTATGTATGTATATTTATGTGTATGTGTATATATGTGTATGCATATGTATACACGTGTATGTGTACATGTGTATGTGTATGTATATTTCTGGGGGTACGTTCTGGGCCTGCCTGTCAGGTGGGGGTCGGCGCCACGGGCTACTGCATCTGGACTGCGTGTCTGGAGCTCCTGGGTCCCATCGTCCATCCCTTCCGGGTGCCCGTCTTGGTTGGGGCCTGCTGGGTCTAGTCCCTGCGTCTACTGTGGTAGCTTGGTGCTGCAAGGTTTTCCGAGGTGCTGCGAGTCGGCCAGTTGTTGGGGTAGTGACCTTGTGTGTCAGCATGTCTGTGATCTTCTTTTAATTCTTTTTTTAAAATTTTTTTATTATTTTTTTTATATATATATTTAATTATTTATGTATTTTTACTTTTTTTTAAATATATTTTATTAATTTTATTTTTTTATTTTTTTTATTTTCCCCCCTACCTCAGGGGGGGGGACTCGGCGAGGCGGTTGCTGGTTGTTCCATCTCCATCGTTGGGGTCCCTGCGGGTGGGGTAGGTGGTTCCCGTGGCTCCGTGCTGGGTGGTCCTGTGGCGGCCGGCTGGGGTGGGGTGGCTGGGGGCTGGCCTCGCCGCGCTCTCCGGGGGTGGGGGGGGGGCTCGTGGGGGCCCGGTTGCCGGTGGGGCGGGGGCGGTATTCCCGTCCGGTTGCGGGGGGTCTCCGGGCCCCTCGGGCGGGGCGTCCCGCCTTTCTGCCCGTGTGGGGTGTGGTCTCTCGCTGGCTTGGGGTCTGGCTGTCCCCTGCTTTTCTCGTGCCTTGTCCTCTGCCGGGTGCGTCTGTCTGCGGCCTGCTCCTGGCCTTTGTGGGCGGCTTGGCTGCGTGAGGGCGGTGCTCCCTGGTTCCCTGGGCACCACACCTACTGTTTGTGGGTTGGGCTCTCGGGGGGCCTGGGGCCGTACTCTGGCTCCCACACACACTGGGAGTCAAATGTATTGTACATGCAAATTCACATATACCGTATTTCCTTGAATAGCCGCAGGGGCGCTAATTAATTTAAAACCTCTTCTCACTCCTGCGGTTACCAAAACCATGCGGAATGAGCAAGCATGCTCTAATTATTTTAAAACCTCTTCTCACTCCGGCGCATACCTTATCATGAAAAACACATTTAATAAAAAAAACGTTATTATGATCTTACCTTTACTTGTAGATGGGTCCATGTGCAGCTGCTTCTGATCAAAGGCAGTCTTTCTCATCTTTCTTCAATTTTAAAAGTCTCTGGAGATATTCCTTTAATTATTACCTCCTGCTTCGATTGAAAGTCCAGTTTAGAAAACGGTTTTATTTTAGATATGTAAACCTCCATGTTAAAATTGCAAGCAAACAATTGCTGCATGCTTGCTGCTTGTTGTCTTCTTCTGCAGTACCTGTCTCCTGCAGTACTGGTAGTCGCAAGAAGGATCACTAGCGCCCTCTACCACCTGGAGGCGGGAGTCATTTAATGACTCATATTTGACCCGGCGGAAGTGCCAAGCATGCGCTAATTATTTTGCGAAACGAGTTTGACCCGGCTGTAATTCTAGGCAGGCGAATACTATATTCCCGGCGCCAATTCAAGGAAATACGGTACTCACATACATACATACACACATACATACACACATACATAGGTACCTACGCTCCCACATACATATACAAATACAGTACATATTTACACACTCAAAGTTCGTACATCCACACGCACACTCATTATACAAACATACTGTATACACATACTGTACATATACATTCACTGTACAAACATACATATACACATACTGTACATATACACTCACTGTACAAACACACATACTGTATACACATACTGTACATATACATTCACTGTACAAACATACATATACACATATTGTACATATACACTCACTGTACAAACACACATACTGTATACACATACTGTACATATACATTCACTGTACAAACACACACATATACATACTATACATATACATTCACGGTAAAAACACACATATACACAAGTACATATGCACACATACACTCATGCACATAATCAATCAATCAATGTTTATTTATATAGCCCTAAATCACAAGTGTCTCAAAGGGCTGTACAAGCCACAACGACATCCTCGGTACAGAGCCCACATACGGGCAAGGAAAAACTCACCCCAGTGGGACGTCGGTGAATGACTATGAGAAACCTTGGAGAGGACCGCATATGTGGGTAATCCCCCCCCCCCCCACTTTTCATCAAATATATATTAATGTTGTTGCCCTAGGGTAAACTGGGTATAACACATGGCACACTGACAAAGCTTAACCTATTGTTACTATAACAATCTACAAGGTTAATGTAGGTTGCTTCTCTTTCTTCCCCTCCATTTTTCTGCATTCTTTCGTATCTCAAGCTATCATTACGTATATGTATTGTTGCATTTGAACAATTGTATTGTTGATAATAAAGGTAAAGTGTTGGTATTGTTCATTATCAATAGCACTATTTCTATTGGTATTCATATTGCTCCATTTTTAGTGTAATAATGCTCATTGTCATTTCTGTATTATTGTTTATTTTCACTAACTGCTTATTTGCTATTACTTTTACCATCATATTTGTACATGTCCTATTCGCTGATGTGGCTCTGTTGTTGTTGTTGTTGTTGTTGTGTTTGTGTTTGCTGTTGTTGTTGTTTTTGTGTTTGCTGTTGTTGTTTTTGTCTCTCTGTCTAATCCCCCTCTTGTCCCCACAATTCCCCCCTCTGGCTTCCTTTTTCTCTCTTTCTATCCCCTCCTGCTCCGGCCCGGCTGCACCAAATGATAATATAAATACATTTAATAAAGTCGAATACAAATAAGGCAACAAGAGAAGTATACTACACTTCTCTTTTGTAAAGTAAATCTGAACAGCCGATATGATCATCTACATCTACTATATGATCATCTACATCTACTATATGATCATCTACATCTACTATATGATCATCTACATCTACTATATGATCATCTACATCAACTATATGATTTGCCTGAGAAGCTGGACAGGACAAAAAAAAAAAAAAAAGAAGGGTTCGGTGAATGCGCATATGAAACTGGTGGGGTTCGGTACCTCCAACAAGGTTAAGAACCACTGATCTCTCTCTCTCTCTCTCTCTCTCTCTCTCTCTCTCTCTCTCTCTCTCTATATATATATATATATATATATATATATATATATATATATATATATATATATATATATATATATATATATATATATATATATATATATATATACACATTGTTTTGATTCATTTCAATATCTTACATACACTTGTTATTACATATGTTGACCAGATGTTGAGATATTTGCTAGGAGTCCATATTGGTTCTCCACCAGCGTCCCACTTTTGTAGATAAATAAATCTAATCAGCTATTGAATAGTTTATCCATGATTTTGGAGAATGGTGGAAGTAATGAAACTGGTGTGTAGTTAGTAAACTGGTGTATGTCTCCATTCTTATAAATTGGTACGACTTTTGCAATTTTCATTTTGTCAGGGAATTTGCCGGTTAGAAATGATACGTTGCTGATATATGTCAGAGGTTCTGAAATGTCTTCTATAACCTTTTTTATGGTTACCATATCTATTCCATGACAGTCGCTTGAGGTCTTGGATTTACCGTGTTTTACAATTTGGATTATTTCTTGTTTTGTCACGTTCTTAAGAAACATGGAATTGGGATTTCTGTCTATGAGCTCACTCAAGTCCTCAACTGATCCATCATCTGCATTTGGAAATCTTTCTTCCACATTTTTAACAAAGTCATCATTAAATCGTTCAACTATTTGGTTCATATTGTCATTTTTTGTATTTCCATGTAGAAAGTACTGGGGGTAATCTTTCTTAGCAGCATTTTTAATGATGCTATTTAGGATGTTGCTCTCATGTTGTTTCTGTTCTTCTTTAATAATTGTCTGTAGTATTCCTTCTTACATGTTCCTAGTATACCAATTAGCTTGTTTTTATATTTATTATACTTATTTTCTGCCTCTATAGATGTCTGTGTTATTAATATTCCATATAATGTCTTTTTTTTTGTGACAAACATTTTTCAGTCCTTTTGTCATCCATGGTTGGTTGTTTTTCTTTTGCTTCTTACTAACTTCTTTCCATGGACAACATAAACATTGATATTATACATGTGGGCCAACATATATATATATATATAAATGCTGTTAAATGTAGCTTTGATGTGGCAAGCTACTTTTGCAGTGTAGCTTGTAGTGTAGCGTGCTCCAATTCTCTGAGGATAGCTTAGCTCCATTTAATTGAGAGTAACTTGTAGCTTAGCTTACTACATTGTCCAGGTAGCTTGCCCATCACTGTCTATTTGGCCTAGCTCACATGTCAATAGTTTGAATACTGCAAACTTCAATACAGTAACACCTCATTTGTTCTGCAGACGTCCAGCGGGTGTCAGCGGGGAGTCATGAAGAGGAGTGGCACACCAGTGTGGGACAGAAGGAGCTACAGGCCCCCTCCCACATTAAAGAGGAGCAGCTTCATGATGAAGATGAAGCTCAGTCCTTACAGCTTCATCACAGTCAAAGTGAGGAGAACAGAGGGGCGGAGCTTGTAAGTCAACACATCACAGAAGCTGATGGAGAGCATTGTGAAGATATAAAGTCAGAACCAGACAGCATCTTTGCTCCACTGTCAGACATGGACCACATGATGTCACACTCTTCTGATCACAGTGACCACATCCAAAAACCTTTGGAGTGTAAAAATGACTCTAAAGGTGATACGAGACATCACACTAACAACAAACACTTTGACTGCTCTCAATGTGGGAAATCATTTAGACACGAGTCATTTTACAGCACACATGAGAACACATACTGGAGAGAAACCTTTTCGTTGCTCTGTTTGTAAGAAGAGTTTCTCCAGAAAGTTTGACAAGACCACACACATGAGAACACACACTGGAGAGAAACCTTTTAGTTGCTCAGCTTGTGCTAAAAGATTCAACACTAAGAATGACATGACCATACACATGAGAACACACACAGGTGAGAAACCTTTTATTTGCTCTGTTTGTAAGAAGAGTTTTTCCAGAAAGGAACGCATGACCACACACATGAGAACACACACTGGAGAGAAACCTTTTATTTGCTCAGATTGTGCTAAAAGATTCAACACTAAGAGTAAAATTATATTACACATGAGAACACACACAGGTGAGAAACCTTTTACTTGCTCTGTTTGTAAGAAGAGTTTCTCCACAAAGCAATACATGACCACACACATGAGAACACACACTGGAGAGAAACCTTTTCCTTACTCAGATTGTGCTAAAAGATTCAACACTAAGAATGAAATTACATTACACATGAGAACACACACTGGAGAGAAACCTTTTTTTTGCTCAGTTTGTGCTAAAAGATTCAACACTAAGACAGAAATTATATTACACATGAGAACACACACAGGTGAGAAACCTTTTATTTGCTCTGTTTGTAAGAAGAGTTTCTCCAGAGAGCAACACATGACCACACACATGAGAGCACACACTGGAGAGAAACCGTTTAGTTACACTGTGTGTGATAAGATGTTCAGGTTTAAGTATCAGGTGAGTAAACACAAGTGTGTAACAGTCATGGAAGCTGCAGGCATTTAAAAACACTTAAACAGTGATTGTGCTAAATGTAGTTTAAAGGCCTACTGAAACCCACTACTACCGACCACGCAGTCTGATAGTTTATATATCAATGATGAAATCTTAACATTATAACACATGCCAATACGGCCGGGTTAACTTATAAAGTGACATTTTAAATTTGCCGCTAAACTTCCGGTTCGAAACGCCTCTGAGGATGACGTATGCGCGTGACGTAGACCGGCGAACACGGGTATGCCTTCCACATTGAAGCCAATACGAAAAAGCTCTGTTTTCATTTCATCATTACACAGTATTCTGGACAACTGTGTTCGTGAATCTGTTTCAATCATGTTCATTGCATTATGGAGAAGGAAGCTGAGCAAGCAAAGAAGAAAGTTGTCGGTGCGAAATGGACGTATTTTTCGAACGTAGTCAGCCACAACAGTACACAGCCGGCGCTTCTTTGTTTACATTCCCGAAAGATGCAGTCAAGATGGAAGAACTCGGATAACAGAGACTCTAACCAGGAGGACTTTTGACTTCGATACACAGACGCCTGTAGAGAACTGGGACAACACAGACTCTTACCAGGATTACTTTGATTTAGATGACAAAGACGCAGACGTGCTACTGTGAGTATGCAGCTTTGGCTTCTAAACATTTGATCGCTTGACCGTATGTGCGCAACTTTTTTTTGCGTATGTACGTAACTTTTTTAAAATATATAAGCTTTATGAACCTTGGGTTAGGTGAACGGTCTTTTGGGCTGAGTGATTGTGTGTGTTGATCAGGTGTTTGAATTGTATTGGCGTGTTCTATGGAGCTAGGAGCTAGCATAGGAGCTAGGAGCTAGCATAACACATACCGTACCGTACGTGCGCGTCACGTACGTAACTTTTTAAAAATATATAAGCTTTATGAACCTTGGGTTAGGTGAACGGTCTTTTGGGCTGAGTGATTGTGTGTGTTGATCAGGTGTTTGAATTGTATTGGCGTGTTCTATGGAGCTAGGAGCTAGCATAGGAGCTAGGAGCTAGCATAACACGTACCGTACCGTACGTGCGCGTCACGTACGTAACTTTTTAAAAATATATAAGCTTTATGAGCCTTGGGTTAGGTGAACGGTCTTTTGGGCTGAGTGATTGTGTGTGTTGATCAGGTGTTTGAATTGTATTGGCGTGTTCTATGGAGCTAGGAGCTAGCAGAGGAGCTAGGAGCTAGCATAACAAACACGCAGGTGTTATTATGCAGGATTAATTTGTGGCATATTAAATATAAGCCTGGTTGTGTTGTGGCTAATAGAGTATATATATGTCTTGTGTTTATTTACTGTTGTAGTCATTCCCAGCTGAATATCAGGTACCGTGAGTATGCAGCCTTGGCTGCTAAACATTTGATAACTTGACCGTATGTGCGCGTCACGTACGTAACTTTTTAAAAATATATAAGCTTTATGAACCTTGGGTTAGGTGAACGGTCTTTTGGGCTGAGTGATTGTGTGTGTTGATCAGGTGTTTGAATTGTATTGGCGTGTTCTATGGAGCTAGGAGCTAGCAGAGGAGCTAGGAGCTAGCATAACAAACACGCAGGTGTTTTTATGCAGGATTAATTTGTGGCATGTTAAATATAAGCCTGGTTGTGTTGTGGCTAATAGAGTATATATATGTCTTGTGTTTATTTACTGTTGTAGTCATTCCCAGCTGAATATCAGGTCACCCCCGGCTCTCACAGCATCTTCCCTATCTGAATAGCTTCAACTCCCCACTAGTCCTTCACTTGCACTTTACTCATCCACAAATCTTTCATCCTCGCTCAAATTAATGGGGAAATTGTCGCTTTCTCGGTCCGAATCTCTCTCACTTCATGCGGCCATCATTGTAAACAATAGGGAACTTTGCGTATATGTTCAACTGACTACGTCACGCTACTTCCGGTAGGGGCAAGCCTTTTTTTTTATCAGATACCAAAAGTTGCAATCTTTATCGTCGTTGTTCTATACTAAATCCTTTCAGCAAAAATATGGCAATATCGCGAAATGATCAAGTATGACACATAGAATAGATCTGCTATCCCCGTTTAAATAAAAAAAATTCATTTCAGTAGGCCTTTAATGCTCTGCTGAATAAATGAATCACTATGGCTGCCAATATGGAGGATTATTTATATATATATATATATATATATATATATATATATATATATATATATATATATATATATATATATATATATATATATATATATATATATATAAATATATATATATATATATATAAATATATATATATATATATATTTTTTTTTTTTTATTTTTTTATTTTTTTTTTTTAAAAATATATTTAAGATCAAATACTTGTCTTAACAGGTAGAAAAATGACACCACAATAAAAGTGAAACAGCAGCAGGACTCAAAAAATATTTTATTAATTTACTAATTAACCCATCAGTTAACCCTTACCCAAATATTGAGAACTTCCACTATACAAAGTTTCTCAGTCATTCACATTGACGTCCCACTGGGGTGAGTTTTTCCTTGCCCGTATGTGGGCTCTGTACCGAGGATGTCGTTGTGGCTTGTGCAGCCCTTTGAGACACTTGTGATTTAGGGCTATATAAATAAACATTGATTGATGATTGACTAGCTAACGTACCTGTTACAGTAACATGACAGTGGATATTTCACAAGAGTTCAGTAAAAAGTGTAAAATGGGAATGCTACATAAAATGCTTAACATAGACTGATACTGATACCGTGTAATCATTTATTTGTCCTAACATTATTTTGGGATATAAATTGATGTCCCCCCAATGTTAAACTAATTTCTACGCTCACTGTGTGAAGACTGGAGGTTAATAAAGTCAAAACATTTAGCACAAATGATGTGTATATATGTTAGCCAATAACAAGTCCGTCTGTAAGGCACACAAACACATTTATTCAACATCGTTATGATGTAGCATGGAAGATGCTAACGTTAAGCTAACTAGCGAGGTGATGCTGTGAAGAGCTGCTCCGCAAAGTTGGCATACAACCAAAAATTACTTATTATTAATGTTCACTTTCAATGTATTTATTTGGAACATGTCAAAACTTTACAAGCACAACTTTTGCTCAAGTGATCAAGCGTCCAACATGAGTGGAAGAAGCAGAGCTTGTCTGGTCCCCCCCAGTGGAAAAACTAAATGATGTGTTCACTTCATTTATTTATATGTCACATTTAAAACAACCTCAGTTGGCCAAAGTGCTGTACAGACATAAGACATAAGGTGCACATAGTGTCACATTAACATGGTAACATAGGAGGATGAATACAATACAATAGTAAAATACCAAAGTGCTGTACAGACATAAGACATAAGGTGCACATAGTGTCACATTAACATGGTAACATAGGAGGATGAATACAATACAATAGTAAAATACCAAAGTGCTGTACAGACATAAGACATAAGGTGCACATAGTGTCACATTAACATGGTAACATAGGAGGATGAATACAATACAATAGTAAAATACCAAAGTGCTGTACAGACATAAGACATAAGGTGCACATAGTGTCACATTAACATGGTAACATAGGAGGATGAATACAATACAATACTAAAATACCAAAGTGCTGTACAGACATAAGACATAAGGTGCACATAGTGTCACATTAACATGGTAACATAGGAGGATGAATACAATACAATAGTAAAATACCAAAGTGCTGTACAGACATAAGACATAAGGTGCACATAGTGTCACATTAACATGGTAACATAGGAGGATGAATACAATACAATAGTAAAATACCAAAGTGCTGTACAGACATAAGACATAAGGTGCACATAGTGTCACATTAACATGGTAACATAGGAGGATGAATACAATACAATAGTAAAATACCAAAGTGCTGTACAGACATAAGACATAAGGTGCACATAGTGTCACATTAACATGGTAACATAGGAGGATGAATACAATACAATAGTCAAATACCAAAGTGCTGTACAGACATAAGACATAAGGTGCACATAGTGTCACATTAACATGGTAACATAGGAGGATGAATACAATACGATAGTAAAATACCAAAGTGCTGAAAAAAAAACGTTATTATGTGTCTTACTTACTTAATCCTCTTCGTCCCTGGCGGGACATAAGGCTTCGACGATCTGCCTCCATCTGGACCTGTCCTGAGCAACATGCTGTGCCTCGCCCCAGGTTAGGTTCATCTCCTTCAGCTCAGCTGTCACCGTACGCCGCCACGTGTTCTTACCTTTACTTATAAGTGCGGGAACAGTGGTGTTCGTGTTGGAAGAGTTGTGAATGAATGAAATATGAAATCCGTGCTGCAGTCTGCAGGTGTACCTAATGTTGTGGCCCTGCAGTCATTCACGGCTCCTCCGGCGCGAGCATTGTTGTTTTTGCACTTTTTGGCTTCTTGTTGGGTGACTTTTTTTGGGTGGATTCGGTCTTGCACGTGGAGGTTTGGGTGTGGGCTTTGGTTGGTGTGGCGCTCCCGTCGGGGATGGCATTCTGCGGCGGGGGTGCATTAACCGGCACCAGGAGGCGGGATTACTGCGAGCCTCAACCAGTGCGTCTTCGCAACAGTTTTATGATTGCTCAGCACAAGAAATAGGTTACACACATACAGTTGTTGCCAAAATACACTGTACATTATATACCTCAGCAAAATCCAGGTAGAGAAGGAGAAAATGAAAAGGAAAGATGAGTTGTAGGTAGGTGTGTATCCTCCCAATGCAGTTGACAGTTGTTTAGAAGTGACGTCTTGTTCAAGTACTTCATCTTCAGCCTGCGACACAACAAGGATGTTAAAGCATGCATGTGGCCACTTTCAAATACATTGCAAAAGTGGACCACTTATCCAAAATGGACTTTCTGATCTTCAGATATCTTCTTGGAAGGACGTCCCTCAAAGAACTCAGGAATGGCTTGTTTTTCGTCCTCGCTGATGATCTCCTCCTCATCATCATCATTCTCCCCTTCATCACCTTTGACCTCCTCTTGCTCTTTCCCCTCCAGACCTCCACTCGCTTGCAGTCTGCTTTGTCCACCTCATCATCTTCCAGCTCCTCTGGGAGGTGACACGGAGGAGCTGCTGGTGGCGGACCTGACACTCAGTCACTTCCTCGCTGATGTCCACCTCCTCATCCTCATCCTCGTCTCCAAGCAGTCTCTCAATGTGTTTGCCAAGGCGGCAGTACAGCTGAGCAGGCTGAAAGGACGACGAGGGAGCCCCAACACCGGCTGCTAATTTAGCCTGCAAAAAAAAAGACAGAACACATTTATTCCAAAAAAAGAGAAATAATGAACACACATTTTTTCACCTACTTTTGAATGAAGAAAAAATACTTGAGTGTTACTCGGGTTTACTCCATTAAATAAGTACATTAACTAACAGTAAAACACAAAAGTGCAAAATAAAAAACAATGGCGCTTAATTTTTGTACAAAGAAATATGAAATAAAATATAAACAATTGTATTTCGAAAACTATTTTTGAAATAACATTTTCGCACACACGCACGCACACACACTCTTGGCATTCTCTGGATGAACTTCAAGAGGTAGTAATCTGAAATGGTTTTCACTTCACAGGTGTCCTTGAACAATGTTGGACAAATATAAATATCAAACAAAAAATGTATATAAAAAAATCACAAGAATAGTAAAAATACTGAACTTTTCCCCGCAAAATCTCATATCAGACAAACTGTTTTAGAGATTTGAATAATGGTTAAGAATACTTTTTTCTGCGAGTTTATTCTGGCGTAAAAGGTCTTTGTCAACATCATGAAACATTTATATTGTATTTGTGGATGATTGAAATTGTGACACCAGAACAAGCCAGACATTGACAGTGAAACAAAGTCACCTTGTGTTTCAAATATTGCCTGGCGTAGCTTTTGACTTGAAGGACGGTGCGACTCCTCCCCAGCCTGGCCATCTTTGTCCATCTTCGTCCAAATTGAGCCTATGGCCACAAACACCACGACACGTTTAGGCTTGACTTAATCTAGGTGACGCTACATTTCTTTTAAAACTCCCAACAAAAGAAACACACCAGTCCCTCTTCAAATAAATCTTTCACCTGATAGGACCATCAAGAAGAGGAGAAGCTTGCCATCTTGGCTTGAGACCTAAACAGCAAAACTGTCATTAAAAGCTGTTTCTAATATGTTGTTAAAAAGTACAAAAACTACTAAAACAGCTTCAGTTGTTTCAAACCCAAACAAACTCCAACAAAAATAATATATGAATGTTAAATTGGGCACTAATTAGTGGCAGGAATTTGAAAATGTTTAAGATGACATTTCAAATCATGTATAAAGGACTTAGTTCTTCAAGTTGGCATTACTCCACCAAATATCACTCCTGGCCTTTCAAATAGTATCTACATGCTGTTTAGGTCCACTTTGTTCAGCCTTGCCAAAACTTCAATGCAGCAATAAATCAAATGGGACTGCAAAAAGGCATTCCGTATAAACCAGGGGTGTCAAACTCATTTTACATTGTTGTTTTTTGTACACTTGCATGTTGCGGTTAATAGTATTCTATCTTTATGTGTCCTTATTTATACTTTCTAAATAAATGATGTGATAATGTTCATTAGTCAACTCATTGTTGTTCATTTTCAATCTATCAAGATAAAAAAATGATATCCAAATCAAATTACAGGATGTCATTTATGTAGTTTGCTCATTTTCCTCGACTGGTGCACTAACGTGTTTTTTTGTACATATGTAGCGTAATCTACAAAGATACACAGAATTGCTGTTGCGCCATCTAGTGGACACATTTAGAACAGCAGTTTCTTTCATTAAAAAATGTTGGCTCATTTTTATACTTAGCAAACTCATCCCGCGGGCCGGATAAAACCTGGCCTTACTTTTGAAACCCATGGTATAAACACAGAGAGGCGTGGTAAGTTCACGGGTCGCCTCCTGGTACCCTAGCACCTCCTAAACCCTCAAATCTAGACTCCAAACATCCCAGAACAAGCTAGTCAGATTACTTCTAGACCTCCACCCCAGATCCCACCTCACTCCTACCCACTTCTCCAAAGTGGGCTGGCTCAGGGTGGAGGACAGAGTAAAACAACTTGCACTGAGCCTAGTCTATAAAATCCGCTACACCTCCCTGATACCGAAGTACATGTCAAACTACTTCCTTAACGTAAATGACCGCCATAACCACAACACCAGGGGGAGCTCCACTAACCACGTTAAACCCAGATTCCAAACTAACAAAGGTCTTAACTCATTCTCTTTCTATGCCACATCAATGTGGAATGCACTCCCAACAGGTATAAAAGAAAGGGCATCTCTATCCTCCTTCAAAACCGCAATAAAAGTTCACCTCCAGGCAGCTACAACCCTAAACTAACACCCTCTCCGGATTGCTAATAATCAAATGTAAACAATCAAATGCAGATACTTCTTCTTATGCCTTCTGATCTCTCTCTCTCTCTCATGTACACATACATACATATACATATACATATACATATATATATAAATATATATATATATACATACATTAGGGCTGCAACAACTAATCGATTAAATCGATTAAAATCGATTATAAAAATAGTTGCCGATTAATTTAGTCATCGATTCGTTGGATCTGTGCTATGCGCATGCGCAGAGGCTTTAAAAAAAATAAAAACTTTTTTTTTTTTTTAAATAAAACTTTATTTATAAACTGCAACATTTACAAACAACTGAGAAACAATAATCCAAATAAGTATGGTGCCAGTATGCTGTTGTTTTCAATAACATACTGGAAAGGATAGAAATGTAGTTTGTCTCTTTTATCCGATTATTAATCGATTAATCGGAGTAATAATCAACAGATTAATCGATTATCAAATTAATCGTTAGTTGCAGCCCTAATATACATATATATATATATATATATATATATATATATATATATATATATATATATATATATATATATATATATATATATATATATATATATATATATATATATATATATATATATACCCTTATATATATATATATATATATATATATATATATATATATATATATATATATATATATATATATATATATATACCCTTATATATATATATATATATATATATATATATATATATATATATATATATATATATATATATATATATATATATATATATATATATATATATATATATATATATATATATATATATATATATATACTACCGTTCAAAAGTTTGGGGTCACCCAAACAATTTTGTGGAATAGCCTTCATTTCTAAGAACAAGAATAGACTGTCGAGTTTCAGATGAAAGTTATCTTTTTCTGGCCATTTTGTGCATTTAATTGACCCCACAAATGTGATCAGAATCAGAATCAGAATCAGAATAGTTTTATTGCCATTGTTTGAGAACGGGTTCACAAACTAGGAATTTTTCTTGGTGCAAACGTGCGACATAAAACACATATAACACATATTTGGTATAAAAAGAGCTGTGACTGAGCTATCAGATAGACTTAGAAGGGATTCAAGGAATTCAAGGAGCTGCTGTTAGGAGTTCTTGTTCATTTGCCTGATGGCCGAGGGGAAACAACTGTTCAGGTGGCGGGAGGTGTGGGTCTGGATGGAGCGTAGTCTCCTGCCTGAGGAGAGAGGGGAGAATAGTGTGTGTCCAGGGTGAGAAGAGTCAACTGTGATCCGACCCACACGCCTCCTGGTCCTGGAGGAGAACAAGTCCTGGAGGGATGGGAGCTTGCAGCCAATCACCTTCTCCGCAGCACGTACGATGCGTTGCAGTCTATTCTTATCCTGGACTGTGGCGCCGGGGAACCACACTGTGATGGAGTAGGTCAGGATGGACTCTATGATGGCTGAGTAAAACTGCACCAGCATCTCGGTCGGCACCTTAAGTTTCCTCTGCTGGGCCTTCTTGATGAGGGAGCT